>NC_045435.1:118586589-118767035 GCF_002776525.5 Piliocolobus tephrosceles
TTTTGTATATTTTAGTAGAGACGGGGTTTCACCGTGTTAGCCAGGATGGTCTCGATCTCCTGACCTCGTGATCCACCCGTCTCGGCCTCCCAAAGTGCTGGGATTACAGGCTTGAGCCACTGCGCCCGGCCTGAATATTTTTACTGGATGTAAAATAATATTAAAATTTGAGGAAGCACAACAGTGCTATTTTGAAAATTTTTTTTATTATAAATGTATTCCATGTTCAAGGTAAGAAAAAAGCATAAACAGTGCAGAGAAAAAACAATTGAAAATAAAAAGTCTCTCCCTTTTAATGACCCTCTCATATTTTCCCAGACCCAGAGGTTATAATACTATTAATAACTTCCTATGAATTTATCCAGGTATCTTAAAATACCAGTTCTAACACACACATACATGCAAGGTTTAATATAGTGTAGACAATTTTTCATCTGTACATAAGTAACTATTTTATTATTTTTGATCATTACCTTATGTTTAAATTTGTTAACATTTTTTATTAAGGCATGAAAGTCTAGGTAAGTAAATAGCTTTGTAAATAGGTCTGGGAAAAAGGACAATGACGTATCTAAGAAAATCACAGGTGATGATTTTGCTAATTGTCTTTTCTGTGAACATTACGTAGGCCAGAGGCTCTGGCTTTTTTATTTCATAGGATATAGTCATTTGAGGAAACACTATTAAGCAAGGTGTCATTCGTAAAACATTTGTGTTTTAACAAGACTGGGGTATTTTTATTTTCATCAACTTCTCTCATGCAGAATCACTTAGAAACATTGGCATTTTCAATGAACTTCATATTTGAGGAAATGAATACAAGCCCATACTTTGAAAATAGAACAAAATGCAATTTTATTTGTTAAATTACTCGAAATAGCAATCTAACTGGATTTTTGAGTAATTGAGCTTCCTTTCTCTTCAGCTACTAGTCTTTTAATATTAAACAGCCCCGCTAACATTTTGCAGATAATCATGCCTAAAGTAGTGCTTAAAATTGGGCTGTTAATGAGAGTGCTGGCAGATCTGAGGTTCTTGCAAAATCTATTATAGATTGTTTTAAAACTTTATTAAGGGTATATCAGATGGGTCCATAAAATACAGGGATGTTTCAATACAGAATGTGACTTTTATTAGTCCTCTCATGAAAAACGGCATCAGTTTGATTCAAGATGGCAATAAAAAATATATAGCCTGTTCTAGGGAGCTCCATTTTCCCAGATCTTGAGATTTGTGATTAGTAGGCAAAGAATTTATATCACATAGCAGGTAAGGTAATGGACAAAGTAAGATTTACCATGTCAAAACTTTCCATAGGAAGTCAAATCCATACAACCTGGCTGATGTGGCATTCCTCTGATATTTCCTTTAAGTGCATTCAAGGATTACATACATGCGTTTTTGATGCTCAGTATTAGGAATGAGATGATCCATTTATATATAATAGTTATAGTAGGTTACAGTTACATAATTTTAAATATATTATATTTATAGATAATAGTTTTAATAGGCTAATAGTTATATCTGCTCAAAACTACCAGAAAATGTTGGCGAGTTCCACACCTTCTTTAAGACATCTTAAGAAAAAAAAGAAGTTAATGACATTATAATTTAGAACATGTTCAATTTTCTTGACTTTCTGGTTTTTTTTTTTTAACAAAATAATTGCAATATCCTGTATGTTATGACAAAGATTCCTATGCTTTTAGGTTTATAAGCCAGGCATATGCTTCTGCCTTTCATAACACTTACTCCACCATCCCATTCCCACCTAAAAATATATTCCTTTTTCAAAAACAATTATTGTTTTGTTTTGTTTTAGGAACTGTTGTTTATTTTTCATCAATCTTATTTCCATCTTGTTTAAAAGTCTGTAGAAAAACATCTTAAGATACTCAGTGGCAAAAAAACATAATAGGGGAGCAAGATAGCCAAATTGGAACAGCTCCAGCCTCCAGCTCCCAGTGCCAGCGACACAGAAGACGGGTGATTTCTGCATTTTCAACTGAGGTACCGGGTTCATTCACTGGGGAGTGCCAGAAAATCAGTGCTGGCCAGGTGGTGCAGTCCAACCAGGGAGAGCTGAAGCAGGGCAAGGCATCACCTCACCTGGGAAGTGCAAGGGGGAAGGGAGTTCCTTTTCCTAGCCAAGGGAAACGAGACAACACGTAGAAAATCGGGTAACTCTCACCCTAATACTGCGCTTTACGAAGGGTCTTAGCAAATGGCACACCAAGAGATTATATCCCATACCTGGCCCAGAGGGTCCCACGCCCATGGAGCCTCCCTCATTGCTAGCACAGCAGTCTGAGATCTAACTGCAAGGTGGCAGTGAGGCTGGGGGAGGGCCGCCCCCATTGCTGAGACTTAAGTAGGTAAACAAAGCCTCCAGGAAGCTTGAACTGGTTGGAGCCCACCACAGCTCAAGGAGGCCTGCCTGTCTCTGTAGACTCCACCTCTGGGTGGAGTCTGACAGCTGTCTGACAGCTTTGAAGAGAGCAGTGGATCTCCCAGCATGGAGGTTGAGATCTGAGAACGGACAGACTGCCTGCTCAAGTGGGTCGCTGACCCCTGAGTAGCCTAACTGGGAGACATCCCCCACTAGGTGCAGACCAATACTTCACACCTCACATGGTGGGGTACACCCCTGAGATGAAGCTTCCAGAGAAAGAATCAGACAGCAGCACTCACTGTTCAGCAATATTCTATCTTCTGCAGCCTCTGCTGCTGATACCCAGGCAAACAGGGTCTGGAGTGGACCTTAAGCAATCTCCAACAGACCTACAGCTGAGGGTCCTGACTGTTAGAAGGAAAACTAACAAACAGAACGGACATCCACACCAAAACCCCATCAGTACGTCACCAGCATCAAAGACCAAAGGCATATAAAACCACAAAGATGGGGAAAAAGCAGGGCAGAAAAGCTGGAAATTCAGAAAATCAGAGCGCATCTCCCCCTCCAAAGGAATGCAGCTCATCGCCAGCAACAGATCAAAGCTGGACGGAGAATGACTTTGACAAGTTGAGAGAAGGCTTCAGTCAATCAAATTTCTGAGAGCTAAAGGAGGAACTACGTACCCAGCGCAAAGAAACTAAAAATCTTGAAAAAAGAATGGAAGAATGGATAACTAGAATAATCAATGCAGAGAAGACCATAAATGAACTGACAGAGATAAAAATCATGACACGAGAAATACGTGACAAATGCACAAGCTTTAGTAACTGACTCGATCAACTGGAAGAAAGAGTATCAATGACTGAAGATCAAATGAATGAAATGAAGCAAGAAGAGAAGTCTAGAGAAAAAAAAGGAAAAAGAAACGAACAGAGCCTCCAAGAAATATGGGATTATGTGAAAAGATCAAATCTACGTCTGATTGGTGTGCCTGAAAGTGAGGGGGAAAATGGAACCAAGTTGGAAAACACTCTGTAGGATATCATACAGGAGAACTTCCCCAACCTAGTAGGGCAGGCCAACATTCAAATTCAGTAAATACAAAGAACGCCACAAAGATACTCCTCGAGAAGAGCAACTCCAAGACACATAATTGTCAGATTCACCAAAGTTGAAATGAAGGAAGAAATGTTAAGGGCAGCCAGAGAGAAAGGTCGGGTTACCCACAAAGGGAAGCCCATCAGACTAACAGCAGATTTCTTGGCAGAAACTCCACAAGCCAGAAGAGAGTGGGGGCCAATATTCAACATTCTTAAAGAAAAGAATTTTAAACCCAGAATTTCATATCCAGCCAAACTAAATTTCATAAGTGAAGGAGAAATAGAATCCTTTACAGACAGCAAATGCTTAGAGATTTTGTCACCACCAGGCCTGCCCTACAAGAGATCCTGAAGGAATCAGTAAACATGGAAGGAACAACCGGTACCAGCCATTGCAAAAACATGCCAAAGTATAAAGACCATCGATGCTAGGAAGAAACTGCATCAACGAATGTGCAAAATAACCAGCTAACATCATGATGACAGGATCAAGTTCACACATAACAACACTCACCTTAAATATAAATGGGCTAAATGCTCCAATTAAAAGACACAGACTGGCAAATTGGATAAAGAGTCAAGACCCATCAGTTTGCTGTATTCAGGAGACCCATCTCACATGCAGAGACACACATAGGCTCAAAATAAAGGGATGGAGGAAGATCTACCAAGCAAATGGAGAACAAAAAAAAGCAGGGGTTGCAATCCTAGTCTCTGATAAAACAGACTTTAAACCATCAAAGATCAAAGGAGACAAAGAAGGACATTACATAATGGTAAAGGGATCAATTCAACAGGTGGAGCTATCTATCCTAAATATATATGCACCCAACACAGGAGCACCCAGATTCTTAAAGCAAGTCCTTAGAGACTTAAAAAGAAACTTAGACTCCCATACAATAATAATGGGAGACTTCAACACCCCAATGTCAACTTTAGACAGATCAATGAGACAGAAAGTTAACAAGGATATCCAGGAATTGAACCCAACTCTGCACCAAGCGGACCTAATAGACATCTATAGAACTCTTCATCCCAAATCAACAAAATATACATTCTTCTCAGCACCACATCGCACCTATTTCAACATTGACCACATAGTTGGAAGTAAAGCACTCCTCATCAAATGTAAAAGAACAGAAATTATAACAAACTGTCTCTCAGACCACAGTGCAATCAAACTAGAACTCAGGACTAAGAAAATCAATCAAAACCACTCAACTACATGGACACTGAACAACCTGCTCCTGAATGACTACTGGGTACATAATGAAATGAAGGCAGAAATAAAGATGTTCTTTGAAACCAATGAGAACAAAGATACAACATACCAGAACCTCTGGGACACATTTAAAGCAATGTGTAGAGGGAAATTTATAGCACTAAATGCTGACAAGAGAAAGCTGGAAAGACCTACAATTGACACCCTACTATCACAATTAAAAGAACTAGAGAAGCAACAGCAAACACATTCAAAAGCTAGCAGAAGGCAAGAAATAACTAAGATTAGAGTAGAACTGAAGGATATAGAGACACAAAAAACCTTCCAAAAAATCAATGAATCCAGGAGGTGGTTTTTTGAAAAGATCAATAAAATTGATAGACCGCTAGCAAGACTAATAAAGAAGAAAAGAGAGAAGAATCAAATAGACGCAATAAAAAATGATAAAGGGGATATCACCACTAATCCCACAGAAATACAAAGTACCATCAGAGAATACTATACACACCTCTATGTAAATAAACTAGAAAACCTAGAAGAAATGGATAATTTCCTGGACACTTACAATCTCCCAAGACTAAACCAGGAAGAAGCTGAATCCCTGAATAGACCAACAGCAGGCTCTGAAATTGAGGCAATAATTAATAGCCTACCAACCAAGAAAAGTCCAGGACCAGAGGGATTCACAGCTGAATTTAACAGGGAAGGCTCGTGGCAGAGAGATACAAGGAGGTACAAGGAGGAGCTGGTACCATTGCTTCTGAAACTATTCCAATCAATAGAAAAAGAGGGAATCCTCCCTCACTCATTTTATGAGGCCAACATCATCCTGATACCAAAGCCTGGCAGAGACACAACAAAAAAAGAGAATTTTAGACCAATATCCCTGATGAACATTGATGCAAAAATCCTCAATAAAATACTGGCAAACCGAATCCAGCAGCACATCAAAAAGCTTATCCACCATGATCAAGTGGGCCTCATCCCTGGGATGCAAGGCTGGTTCAACATACACAAATTGTAGAGGACTACGTGCTCACAAACAAGACATTCCCGATAAGTCCTGCTCTTGCAAACGAAGCAGGGCATTCCTGATAAGTCCTGCCCTTGAAAACAAACCAGGGCGTTCCTTCCCTGCAAACAGGGAGGACAAAGGAGCCAGCTGCAAACGGCAGACCCTGGGGGCTTGTTTATGTGTAAACATCTTGAAAATCCAGAAAGTCAGGGAAAAGTCAGAAAAACAACAATGTGTCTTGTGACTTGGTAACATTCCACAAACGACTGTATAAAATAAAGCGGAGCGTGTCGTTTGGGGTGGCCGCCGTGTTTGTCTTGTCTTATGTTGTCTTGTGTGTTCATTTCTTTGTTTAGGAAACATGCGGACCCCAATATCTGGCACAGTGAGCAGGGTCCGTGGCTCCACGAGAGCAAGAAACCAGAGGGAAACACCCCGGGCAGGCGCGGGGAGACTGCGGGCAGGTAAATAAATAAATGAAGGGGGACCCACGGGAAAATTATGGGGAATTCCACCTCTCTGGCCTCGGAATATTTGCGGTTACTCCAGGTACTGCTGATGTCTATAGGCTAGAAGTTAGTTAAGGAACATAAGACTTTGAAGCGATTGTTTGCCCATGTTGGACAAATTGTTATTGGTTTCAATATCAAACCAAAGTGCAATTAAATCGAAAGGAATGGTTACAAGTGGTTAAAGTCCTGCGTCGAGCTCACCAGTGAGGGCAAATGATGCCTCTGACTTTGTGGACTTTGTGTAGTTCCATTACTCAGGCATTAGAGTTACTTGAAACTGACTCAGAGCATGGCGATACTGCCACAGGAGGTGAGGCATCTGAAGCTTTAGAGAGGAATGATCCTAGAGAGAAACATATTTATGCCCGGTTGCTGAGGACAAGGAATTGGAAGAAGAGCTAATGCCTCCTTCATCTGAAGGAAATTCTGATTTGCAGCATATTTTAGAGATGTTACAACAGTTGTTAAAATTGCAAGGTGCCGCTGCTCCTGTTTCTCCTATCTCTCTGCCATGAGCCTTCCCTGTTAAAAAGATTTCCCTTTGCCTCCACCTCCAACCTCTTTGCCTATGTCAGGTCAGGTTTTCTCTGTGCCTTTTCCTCCTGTAGGAGAAAAGAAGGAATCGAAGGAAAAGGATGATTTCAAGGAATTAAATTTATTCCCAATAACACGGGCTGCTTTCAGCCCCAGTGCTCAGTTCCCAAACGGTGGCCAGAATGTGACTTTTACAGCCCTACAATTTAAATTTTTGAAAGAAATGAAAGCTGCAATTTCTAATTATGGACCTCAGTCACCATTTGTTCTTGGCCTTCTCGATTCCTTCTCTTCAGAACATATGATGATTCCTATACAATTAAAAAGTTGGTGCTGGGAGGAAGCAAGAGTACAAGCTAGAAAAAATGCTACCTGAAATCCCACAGGACCTACTGAAGAGCAGCTTACGGGTTCAGGACAATATGCCACTCTTAATGCTCAGGCAGGCCTAGATGATATTGCTCTCACTCAGATTAAAGCCTTGTTTATAAAAGCATGGACTAAGGTTGAAATAGCGGGTAAAACTTCTTTATCTTTTGTAAAGATCCTATAAGGAGCCACTGAGCTGTATCCAGATTTTGTAGCCCATCTTCAAGATGCTGTATTAAAAGACTGTAGGTTCAGGCACCACTGCTAAAATTCATTTGGATACTCTGGCTTTTGAGAGTGCTAATCCTGAGTGCCAAAAATTGCTGCGTCCTCTAAAAGCTAGTGGAGCTGATTTAGATGAATACATTCAGGCTTGTGCAGGTGTTGGAGGAGCTATTTACAATGCTCAATTATTTGCTGGGGCACTTTCTAAGGCTTTAAAAGGCAATTCTAAACAAGGTATATGCTATCAATGTGGGAAACCTGGTCATTTTAAAAAAAAGGAATGCCGGAAAAAATTAGGCTCTTCTGCTCTAAAAGAAAAAAGGTTACCATCTGATATGTGTAAACAATGTGGTCGACATTGGACCAATGAATGCCGTTCAAAAACTGATAAAAGTGGGAATGTATTGTCACCCCTCTCAGGAAATGGGAGCTGGGGCCCACAGGCTTGGGGCCCCAACAACTACAATGCAGGCCTACCCCAGTACCCAGTGAGCAGTGGTTTACAACATCAAGGAATGACCTCGAGTCTTTCTTAAAGACATCTTACCCTACCCCAGTTTCTCAGCTTTATGCTGCCACTAAGCAGAGTGCTGCTGCTGACCTAGCTATTGTCCAGCCTTATACTTTATCTCCTAATGGAGGAATATATAAGTTGGCTACTGGAGTGTGTGGTCCTTTGCCAAAGGGACATGTAGGACTTTTGTTAGGTCGAAGCAGCAGCGCTATGCAGGGTTAATGGTGGTCCCAGGAATTATTGATGCTGATTTTACTGATGAAATCCTTATTATGGTACAAGTCTCACAATTTATGCACCTAGAAGCAGGGGAAAGTATTGCACAATTGCTTTTATTGCTTTTTTTTCCTTTCTTATCTAGAGATGTGTCTCATCAAGGAGGTTTCGGTAGTACTGGGAAAACTGTTTTCTGGGAAACTTTAGTTTCTGATCAAAAACTTTTATGTTCGTTGCAAATTAATAGGATACTTTTTGAGGGATTAGTCGACACAGGAGTGGATGTATCTATTATATGCTTGGCTCAATGGCCTGATCATTGGAAAAAGAAACAAATATCGGTTACTGTATCCGGCCTAGGTACTGCTTCTATAGTCTACCAAAGTGTTGAGCCCCTGAGCTGTGTAGGACCTGAAGGACAACAAGGAAAAGTGTTCTTTTATATTGTTCTCATTAATATTAACTTTTGGGGCTGTGATCTTTTACAACAATTTGGTGCCTTTTTAAGCATTCCTCATATTTCTTCAGCTGCCAAAAATATGATGTTCAAAATGGGCTACAATCCTTTAAACTCTTAGCCACTGTCCACAAGCCTCAAACTTCACAATTGAAGTGGAAAACTACAACTCCTGCTTGGGTGGAACAGTGGTCATTATCTAAAGAAAAACTTAAGGCTTTAAAGAATTTAGTTAAGGAACAATTGGCTGAGGGGCGTATTAAACCAAGTACTTCTGCATGGAATTCCCCTGTGTTTGTCTTGTCAAAAAAAAAAAAAAAAAAAAAAAAAAAAAGGAAAATGGCACTTATTAACTGATCTTAGAGCTGTAAATGCTTGTATTCAACCTATGAGGACTTTACAACCTGGGCTTCCTAATCTAACTCTTATCCCACAAAATTGGAAATTAACGGTTATAGATCTTAAAGATTGTTTTTTTACTATCCCGTTACAAGCCCAAGGTTGTGAAAAATTTGCCTTTACTGTTCCCGAATATAATAATGGACAGCCTACTGAAATATATCAATGGAAAATTCTTCCTCAAGGTATGCTTAATAGTCCTACCTTATGTTAAGAGTTTGTTCATAGAGCCTTAAATCCTGTTAGATGTCAATTCCCTACTGTGTTAATATACCATCATATGGATGATATTCTATTAGCAACTCCTGAAGAAGTCCTACAAGGTCAAGATTTTCAGGTCTTATAACAACAATTAACTCAATATAATTTACATATTTCTTCTGAGAAAATACAGACTCAATTTCCTATTCAATATTTGGGATACCTTTTAGCAAAAAAGCATATTCAGCCACAAAAAGTTTAAATTCAAAGAGATCAACTTTTAACCCTTAATGATTTTCAAAAACTGTTAGGAGACATAAATTGGCTTTGCCCCATCTTAGGCATCCCTACTTACAAATTGTGACATCTATTTGCTACCTTAGAAAGAGATTCAGATTTAAATAGTTCTCGTCAATTATCCCCTGTAGTGTGCATGTATGTATATATATATATATATATAGTCATTTGTAGAAAATAGAATTAGTAAAGCTCACCTTGATTATATTGCACCCAATCTTCCACTTTCGTTGTGTCTTTTTCATACTCCCCATTTGCCAACGGCCGTTTTACACCAAGATAATAATATTCTAGAGTGGTTGTTTTTGGCTAATAAAGCCATTAAAAAAAATTCACCTCTATTGAAAACTCATGAAGGTTGGCAAGTGGCTTGCGCTGAGTATACTGGTTCTTTTTTTCAGCATTATCCTAGTAATAAATTATTTGCTTTTCTGTAACAATATTCTTTACTGCCATATAATCCTATCTCTTAAACTCCAGTTAAAGGTCCCACCTTTTTTACTGATGCTTCAAGCAATGGAAAGGCTGGATACTGGACTTCAGACAATTCAAAAATTTCTCACTATCCATTTGAATCAGTAAAACAAGGAGAACTTTTTGCCATTCTTATGGTTCTACAAGACTGGCCTCAAATCCCTTGTAATATAGTGATTCCCAATATGCTGTATATGTAACTAAATATATTTCTCAGACTTATTTACCATTATTTCCTCAAACTCCTTTTCCAAGCTATTGTCAGAGCCTGCCCATCTTGTGCTCCTATTATTGCATCTTTTTTAAGTGCAGGTATTCATCCTCGAGGCATTCAACAAAATCACCTTTGGCAAATGGATGTAACTTATGTTCCTTCCTTTGGTCATTTAAAATATGTTCATCATACTATTGATACGTGGTCACATTTCCAGTGGGCTATGCCATTACCCTCTGAAAAGGCTAACTCTGTTATTACTCATTTACTTACTTGCTTTGCAGTTATGGGAGTCTCTGCTAAATTAAAAACTGATAATGCCCCTACTCATTGCTCTCACAAATTGGCTGCCTTCCTCTCTTTATATCATATTCATCATTCCACTGGTATTCCATTTAACAGTCAAGGTCAAGCAATTATTAAAAGAGCCAATGCTACCCTAAAATTACAACTTTTAAAACAAAAAGGGGGAGATGGGCGAGATTCCCCAAAATATCAAATTATGAAAGCCCTTTTTACTTTAAATTTTCTCAACCATTGGCGCCAATTACAGCAGTCTGCAGTGGTGAAACATTTCCAACAGCCTTTAGAAAAGCCACAAAACAGTAATCTGTGGGTGTATTATCCTTCATTACAAGGGAAATATTTAAAAGGAAAAGTTTTACAATGGGGCTGAGGCTATGCTCTTGTCTGTACAGGTGCCGGAGACGAGTGGTTTCCATCTCGATGGTTGAAACAGTGCCATGGTGAAGAGGAGCTGATCCAAAGAGTTCCTCAAGAAATTTCAGGTGCTGAATCTGAGCACTCAAAGAACATTCACTTTCGGAACTCGACGTGCGGAGCCCCCGACATGGGGTCAACCGAAAAAGCTTACTCAGAAAGCTGAAGGGGTTGTTCAACAAGCTGGGCAGCCCAAAACCCCACTGACTTTATTCCTGGCTATGCTGGCCGTATACTGGGCTTATATTCCTCTTCCACCCTTATATCAAGGTGTGGCCTGGGGAGACAGAGAAGTCTCAGTATTTACTAATGATACTGCTTGGATGCCATCGCCTTTTTAAAACCAGGATCCTGAATTAGACATTGACACAGTAAATAGTTCATATCAATTTGGGGTTGAAGGGTTACCTATATGTCTTGGGAATAGTCCACATTGTCTGCATCCTTCTCATGAGGCTTGGGCTGTTCGTTATAATTATAGTCTGCCTTTACTATAATTATTGTGGCTCAAAGTTTTAAGTATAATCATACTGCAGTACTTAATGAAACTCTGCCAAGTATATTATCTTTATGCCCCATCCCCGATGTGTCCGGAGGTGTTTCCCAACTAGAGTGGACTAGATGTAGAGGTAGTGGGCCACGATTGTTGTTAGAAGTAAAAGGGAAGAGTCATAAATACCTTGTTACAGATTGGAGTGTACATGGAGATTTTCAAACTAAATTTAGTCATAACAACCTACATTGGCATAAAGGTAATCACAGCATTGCTGTGGATGGCAATGAAACTATTATTTGGCATGATGGTGGTCTATCACTCCCTATGCCACATTTGGCTAATACTTCACAAATACAAAGTTATATTTGAAAGTTGCTAGCTGCTGATAAACCAATGTTCACTTTCATGGGAAACATGTCCTTAAATCTTACTACTAATATTGCTACCCCTTTCCATATATCTTTGCATTGAAATAGTTCTAGATAAGTTATTGCATGTGTAAGAAAACTTTATTTGTTGTTAACAGGAATTTTTAAATGGGATAATTATACAGGGGTAGTTAACTGTACAAACAATTGTACATTCTTAAGTTGTATAAATACTACTTGGTGGAATAATAATTGGAATGAGTCTCACTCTGATTTATATATACTAAGAGCCAGAAAAGAAACCTGGCTACCTGTAAACTTAACACGTACTTGGAGTGAATCTGCTGGGGTTACTCAAATTTACAAGGTTATGCAAGATCTTGTCCACTGCAGTTGGAGGATGGTTGGAATTGTCGTGACCGCGGTGATAGGACTTGTAGCAATTGCTTCCACCGCTGCTGTTGCTGAATTAGCTCTACACCAGAGTATACAAAATGCAGAATTTGTGCAACAATGGCATGAACAATCACATTTGTTGTGGCAGCAGCAACAAAACATAGATGCTCATTTGACTGAACGAGTGGATAATCTGGAGCAAGTGGTTTCTTGGTTGGGAGATCAGCTAACAGTGTTGAATACCCAAGCTTTGTTGAAATGTGATTGGAATACTACCCAATTTTGTATTACTCCTGTTCCTTTTAACAGCACTGTACATAATTGGACTGAGATAAAGAGACTTTTAATTGGTCATAATAATCTTTCCCTATAAATACAAGAATTAACACAGAACATTTCTGACACATTTCGCAATCAGTTACCATTGCTGACTGGTACAGATTTGATGACCGGTATTGCACAAAGTTTGACATCTTTGAACCCTATGAGCCCTGTAAAAACTTTGCTGACCTCTGTTTCTAGCAATGTATTGATTGTTGTTCTTGCCTTTGTCATTTTCACAGTCTGCTGGAGACGGTGCCAAAGGGAAAACACCGAATCCCAGCGAGCCCAACATGTAATGATGGTTTTGAAAGAAATTCAAACTTGTAAATAAGGAAAGGGGAAATGTAGAGGACTACGTGCTCCCAAACAAGACATTCCCGATAAGTCCTGCTCTTGAAAACAAACCAGGGCATTCCTTCCCTGCAAACAGGGAGGACAAAGGAGCCAGCTGCAAACGGCAGACCCTGGGGGCTTGTTTATGTGTAAACATCTTGAAAATCCAGAAAGTCAGGGAAAGGTCAGAAAAACAACAATGTGTCTTGTGACTTGGTAACATTCCACAAACGACTGTATAAAATAAAGCTGAGCGTGTTGTTTGGGGCGGCCGCCATGTTTGTCTTGTCTTGTGTTGTCTTGTGTGTTCATTCCTTTGTTTAGGAAACACTCGGACCCCAACACAAATCAATAAACGTAATCCAGCATATAAACAGAACCAAAGACAAAAACCACATGATTATCTCAATAGATGCAGAAAAGGACTTCAACAAAATTCAACAGCCCTTCATGCTAAAAATTCTCTCAATAAATTCAGTATTGATGGAACATATCTCAAAATAATAAGAGCTATTTATGACAAACCCACAGCCAATATCATATTGAATGGGCAAAAACTGGAAAAATTCCCTTTGAAAACTGGCACAAGACACGGATGCCCTCTCTCACCACTCCTATTCAACATAGTGTTGGAAGTTCTGGCTAGGGCAATCAGGCAAGAGAAAGAAATCAAGGGTATTCAGTTAGGAAAAGAAGAAGTCAAATTGTCCCTGTTTGCAGATGACATGATTGTATATTTAGAAAACCCCATCATCTCAGCCCAAAATCTCCTTAAGCTGATAAGCAACTTTAGCAAAGTCTCAGGATGCAAAATCAATGTGCAAAAATCACAAGCATTCTTATACACCAGTAATAGACAAACAGAGAGCCAAATCATGAATGAACTTCCATTCACAGTAGCTTCAAAGAGAATAAAATACCTAGGAATACAACTTACAAGGGATATAAAGGACCTCTTCAAGGAGAACTACAAACCACTGCTCAGTGAAATAAAAGAGGACATAAACAAATGGAAGAACATACCATGCTCATGGATAGGAATAATCAATATCATGAAAATGGCCATACTGCCCAAGGTAATTTATAGATTCAATGCCATTCCCCTCAACCTACCAATGACTTTCTTCACAGAATTGGAAAAAAAAACTGCTTTAAAGTTCATATGGAACCAAAAAAGTGCCCGCATTGCCAAGACAATCCTAAGTCAAAAGAACAAAGCTGGAGGCATCATGCTACCTGACTTCAAACTATACTACAAGGCTACAGTAACCAAAACAGCATGGTACTGGTACCAAAACAGAGATATAGACCAAAGGAACAGAACAGAGCCCTCAGAAATAATACCACACATCTACAGCCATCTGATCTTTGACAAACCTGACAAAAACAAGAAATGGGGAAAGGATTCCCTATTTACTAAAAGGTGCTGGGAAAATTGGCTAACCATAAACTGGATCCTTTCCTTACTCCTTATACGAAAATTAATTCAAGATGGATTAGAGACTTAAATGTTAGACCTAAAACCATAAAAACCCTAGAAGAAAACCTAGGCAATACCATTCAGGACATAGGTATGGGCAAGGACTCCATGTCTAAAACACGAAAAGCAATGGCAACAAAAGCCAAATTGACAAATGGGATCTAATTAAACTAAAGAGCTTCTGCATAGCAAAAGAAACTACTATCAGAGTGAACAGACAACCTACAGAACGGGAGAAAATTTTTGCAATCTACTCATCTGACAAAGAGCTAATATCCTGAACCTACAAAGAACTCAAACAAATTTATGAGAGAAAAACAAACAACCCCATCCAAAAGTGGGCAAAGGATATGAACAGACATTTCTCAAAAGAAGACGTGCATACAGCCAAAAGATACATGAAAAAATGCTCGTCATCACTGGCCATCAGAGAAATGCAAATCATAACCACAATGAGATACCATCTCACACCAGTTACAATGGCAATCATTAAAAAGTCAGGAAACAACAGGTGCTTGAGAGGATGTGGAGAAATAGGGACACTTTTACAATGTTGGTGGGATTGTAAACTGGTTCAACCATTGTGGAAAACAGTATGGCGATTCCTCAAGGTACCCAGCCATCCCATTACTGGGTATATACCCAAAGGATTATAAATCATGCTGCTATAAAGACACATGCATACGTATGTTTATTGTGGCACTATTCACAATAGCAAAGTCTTTGAATCAACCCAAATGTCCATCAGTGACAGACTGGATTAAGAAAATGTGGCACATATACACCATGGAATACTGTGTAGCCAAAAAAAGGCTGAGTTCGTGTCCTTTGTAGGGACAATGGATGCAGCTGGAAACCATCATTCTCAGCAAACTATGGCAAGAACAGAAAACCAAACACCGCATGTTCTCATTCATAGGTGGGAATGATCAATGAGATCACCTGGACTCTGGAAGGGGAACACCACACACTGGGGCCTATTATGGGGAGGGGGAAGGGGGGAGGGTTGACATTGGGAGTTATACCTGATGTAAATGTTGATGGGTGCAGCACACCAATATGGCACAAGTATACATGTGTAACAAACCTGCACGTTGTGCACATGTACCCTAGAACTTAAAGTATAATTAAAAAAAAAAAAAATACAACTTTGGTTAAAAAAAAAAAAAAAAAAGATACTCAGTGGTTGTTTCTACCCATTCAGTGGCCAGAGCAGTGGCAGCTGCAGACCAGTTCTCCATGGTAGGCTGTGTTAGTCTTCGGTAGGGAACTGCTGAATAGGCACAGAAGGCATCTGCATGCCTTCAAACCAGACAGCAACTGCAGGTTAAGGAGCAGTAAACTCAGCAGCTGGAGCAGTCCTTTCACCCTGAAATTCCTCCTTGGTTACAGCTTTCTCAGAAGCAGACTGCCCTTCCTTTTTAGTGTCTTTGCAACAGTAGAAATCAGACATGACCTCCCATGGATGTTCACAGGAGATGGTGCCACACATGCACAGAACTTCCAGGCCAGTACCCACCACATCAGACCCATTCAATGAGTTTCCGAGTTGTTGCATGGATGGCAACGTCCAACCAGTGCAGAGGAGAATGTGTGTTACACAGAGCAATGGTAGGTATGCTAACATAACGTGCCTCTGTGAGGGGCTGGTGGTCAGTCCTGGGATCAGTAACCACCAGAAGACATGGCTCCCAGAAGGCTGCCTGGGTCTGGATAGTAAAGGTTCCAGGAATAGAGCCACCAGCAATAGGAGTGGCTCCATTGGCAGCAGCAAACTTTGCCAAAGCCCACTGGCCAGTATTCCCTGAGGACATGACACATCTGTCGTTAATGGCAACAATGGCACAAGTTGCCAGCAGAAGCTTCTCCCAGGTCTTCTTCAGATTTATGGTATAGATGCCATCACTTTTCTTTTTGGAAATGTACTGTTGCATTTGAAAGTCAGGTTGGTGCCATCTAAGTGAGTTTCTGCTGCAAGGAATTTGAGAACATCCTCCTTCATTTGCAGGATGTTAAGGGCTCTGGACATTGTGAAAGTTTCCCTTTAATTACAATGGGAATCCAGAACAATACAGTAACAGGCCTCTCTCTGAGTAGCAAGGAAAGCTACTATTATCTTCTGAAGCAGAATATCATAGCTGTTTTAGGTCTATTTTTAAGAATGCATAAACTTAAACTTGGGAACTCAGGCATTAGAGATTAATTATGCTTGCTGGGCACAGTGGCTCATGCCTGTAATCCTAGCACTTCGGGAGGCAGAGGTGGGTGGACTGCTTGAACTTAGGAATCTGGACCGGACTGAGCAACATGTGAAAACCCCACCTCTACCAAAAATACAATTAGCTGGGTGTACTGGTGGGCAGCTGTGGTCCCAGCTACTCTGGAGGCAGAGGTGGGAGGATCCCGAGAGAGAGAGAGAGAGAGAGAGAGAGAGAGAGAAATTAATCATGTTTTCCAGGAGTCTCCTGAGAGAATATTTCAATCATGTCTACAGACTAATTTTTAAATTAAAATTTAATATAAAATTTGTATTGTGCTGAATTCTGAGAATACTTCCTTAATATTTCAGAAGTGAAATACTTCATTAAAACCTTACCGAATCCCATCTCTTCCAATAGCTTTACTCTGATCTGTCTTGTACCCATTCATCCTTTCACATACCACTCAGCATAAATCTACTACATGCCAGGTCTTGTACAAGGCAGCAGTCAGGGCTACTACACAATTAAGGAATAATCCTCACCTTCAAGACATCTATACTCTGATGAGAAAGACAGACAATTTAACAGATAAATATAATACACCATCTGAAGTTCTAATAGTAACTTTGTTCAGACAGTTCTGGGATCACAGAGAAATAAAAGGATTAAACGTTGACTATATACTAGAGAAAATGAAGTCCAGAAAAGTTCAGAGAGAAGATGATTGTGAGCTAGTTATATTCTCTCCATCCCTGTCTCCCCACCTCCAACCTGCCATTAAGCCTCTCTCCCATCATTCTATCCCTGCCCCTTTTAAACGATAATACCATGTGATTGTTAAGGAGCTTTCCCATAGTAAATTTCTCTACTGCATGGTCACAATTTTTTTTTTTTTTAATAGGAGTTGGGGAATATTATGCTTCCTAATTGTCGAAGTTATAATCAGGTTATTAATGACTTCAGAAGGAGAAATTACATTTCTACCTACCCTAAACTTTAAGATCTGTCCTAATATCTTCTGCTTTTTCTGTAGTAAGATATATTTTGAAGATCACTCTTCTGATTAAGTCTTATTCCCTTGGCTAGGTTCCAGGTTCAATGGGATTTAGGAACACATTAACATATCATCAACCAATTATTTCATGGCACCAAAAAATTTCATATTTGCAAAGACCTTTGCTATTGACATATCCTTTTCACCAAGACACTCATTTTATTCTCAAAAAAATTCCATCTCACGCCTGTAATCCCAGCACTTTGAGAGGCCGAGGCAGGCGGATCACAAGGTCAGGAGATCAAGACCATACTGGCTAACATGGTGAAACCCTGGCTCTACTAAAAATACAAAAAATTAGCTGGGCATGGTGGCGGGAGCCTGCAGTCCCAGCAACTCGGGAAGGCTGAGGCAGAAAAAAGGCGTGAACCCGGGAGGCGGAGCTTGCAGTGAGCCAAGATTGCGCCACTGCACTCCAGCCTGGGGGACAGAGCGAGAATCCGTTTCAAAAAAAAAAAAAAAAAAATCCCTAGGTTTGTTTGGGCATATGTTTTTATTCCCCTTTTAGAGATGAGAAAGCTAAGATTCTCCAAGTGCAGTAGCAGAGACTGTACTAGACTCTGTGACTGTTTTTTCTCTTCATGATGTCTTTCATGCACATGCCCAAATTAAATTAGTTCCAGGAGTGATCATTACAACACAAGGAAGGTTTAAAAACTAGTCAGTAATTTTGAATATCTACAGGACGTAATAGTCCTAGCACTCAAAGTATTAGAACTGCTTATTTTTTCTTAAACATATATCTTATATACATGCTAATATTTGACCTATGCTTTTAATTATTTAGTGATCATAGCAAGTAAATTATTACTTTTGATTTTAATTGAAAAAAATCTTGTTGAATAGCAATATGATTTTTCAGCTCAATAAAGGCTGAAATATCTAGCCTCAGGCTTCTCTGTGTGTATATGTGTGTGTGGGTGTGTGTGGCAGGTTGGGGATGCTCTGAGATTACCAAATATAATAATAATTATAATAGCAATTATAGTTATAATGAATATTATAATAGTGAGTTAGAAAATTATTTTCTCCTAATAAATCAATGAGTGAAAAGAAAGTCTATGTGAATATGAGCTATGTGTTAAGTTGTTAGACTACAGTGACAGCTGAAGAAGAATTTACATAACACTATTATCAAAAGCCATTTTCTTCCACAGAAAGTTGTGGAGAGGTCTACCAAGTCTCACCAAGAACAGCAGTTTCTAAAGATAAACTTTAGACAACAACCCAGAGTCCCAAATGATTAGGGGGACATTTGATAAAGATCAGATAAAATGAAATAAATGATAATCTTTGCTGTAAATCATGAAAACTGGCAAAGAGAAGAACAACAGCCATGTAGAGAGGCCCTATACCTTAAAGAAACTATTGACAATAACTTTTTCATCTCTAATCTTCCACCTAAGGATTTATACTCAAGCAAGTCTGAGATGTCATCTGGGAAGTTCTGGCTAGCTGCCATTGAAGACTTCTCTTAGGATGAAATGACTATGATGAATTCTCTTCAATCTAAGGTGGGCCTTGTCACTTCATTTTATCTCCCTGCTGCAGACGAATATGTAAAATCAGAAAATGACCTAATGGCTTAGAGGTCTTAATGCTGCATTGTCATCATTAGCCAAATAGAAATCAGAAAGTTATTTGTCAAGCATAGAAACTGCATTAGTCAGCTTTTGTTGTAATAACAACCCAAAGGCTAAGGGGCATACAACCACCAATATTTTTTCCTTGCTTAGAGGTCTCAGGTTGGCTGTCACTCTACTCAGCTCTGTACATCATTCTAGGACCTAGATAAAAGAGTAGACTCTGTCTGGGACTTGTTTTCTTTATGGCAGAGGACAAAGATGGAAGAGTTCATGCTAACCTATGGACCCACATTTAAAACATCTGCTTAGAACTGGTGCTATATCACATTAATTGTTATGCTATTGACTCAACCAAGTCACAAGCCCAAGTCAACCAATGGATGGGTTGCCTTCAGGGGAGTACCCAAATCCACATGTATTTATAAGGGACGAAACACACATTTTTATATGTCTCTTATGGAGCAGAGGAAGCATAGCTGGGAACTGTGCTTATTATTGATTAATTGCCTTTTAGCTCCAAATTCATTACTCTTGCCTCCACTGTGAAAGTGGATCTGGGCCCTTTAATTTCCCTTTGTCAGTAGACACTATGTTAAAACTTGCCAGTAGAGGGCAATGGAAAGACGTTGTAGAGTATGTCATCATCCTTCCTGGTTCCAGTGTACTTTTCTAGACAGGTTCCTGATGTAGCTTCTCTTATTCCTGACTCCCCTAAAGCAGATGATTTCTCCAGTCTGGCTCTTGGAGCCTGTGTAGCCTTTTCAATGTCTGCCTCCCATAGTTCAGACGTCTTCTCCAGCAACTGGTTTTCTAATGTGTCCAACTTTCCCAGCACCTAGCCTTCAAAACGCAGGCCCTTTCTCCAGCATTATTCGCTAGCAGTGTGGTGGCTTCTAGGGTTTACAGCTAGGTTGCTACTTTGCACATAGCTTCTTCAATCCTATCTTCTACAACGCGGCAGCTTCTCTGGTGCCAGGCTCCTGCAGCACATGTAGTTTCTTTAGCACCTGACTTGTGCAGTCACCGGTGGCCAGCAGCATCCAATGACCAGCAACTTCCCCTGACTCTCCCCTTGGGCAAAAGATAACTTACCTTGAACAGTTTTCTCCTACACCCTAGACTGTAGATTGCTGGCAAGTTCCAGAAGCCAGATTTCCAAGTTCTGCTGGTGTGGCAACACAGTAACCTCTCTGCCATTCAGTTAACCATGGTTGCACTCTTTCCAACTAGGTCTGGATCTCAGCCCTGGGGGAGTCTCTTCTTTGGGTGAAATGCAATCAGTTCACCCCTAGAAGGTAGTAGTTGAAATCCCGTATTTTTTAGCATTCTCTTTATTTCTTATAGGCCAGTTCCCTATTACTCCAACCTCCTGTTATAGTTAATTCTTTATATTAAACTTCCCATGTTCAAATTACTGTGCAGTTTCTTACTCTCCTGATTGAACCCAGACTGATACAGGAACTATAATATAAGCTATCACAGAGATCTAACAAATGGAATCAATGAGATGAAACTTGTTGTTTAATGGGATAAATTAGCCTAACACATTCATTTGCACATAGGACAGGGATTCTCAAAGTCTGTTGGTTAAGGCTTCATCTTTCTTGGGCATTCTTGGATGGGTTTTTCTCTTTGTGCATCTCTGTATCTGACCACACTTGATTGCCAGGATTTTTCTTAAGCTCTACGAATAGCATCAGATTATAGTTAGGCTCTTTAAGCCTCTCTGAGAACAGAATTAATTCTCCTTATTTTCCTCGACTTGATTTTGTGTTGAATTTTAAAGGACATCTAATTTTCTTTCTTTCTCCAAATTCTTGAGCTTAGCCTACTGGCTCCCTCACTTAGGCCAGTACACATACACATTAGAAAAGACCTATGAAGTACAACATTTTTAAAAGCACCAATCCCTTAAAAGTATAACTGCTACCTCTCAGTTCTGATAAGCTTAATAATCTATAACTATGAACTTAATTATCAGAGTATGTGTGAAGTATATATAGAAACACAAAGATAAAATTTGTATAAGCACTTCTGTTAAATAAAAATATATCATACAAAATCATATAAACTTTCATAATTTAAAATTTATTTTCTGAGAACCAGCACAGCAAATGCAAACCATTTTATTGGGCAAAAAAGAACCTAACTTGCATTTTATTGTTCATTTATTTATTTATTTATTTTTGAGACGGAATTTCACTCTTGTTACCCAGGCTGGAGTGCAATGGTGTGATCTTGGCTCACTGCAATCTCTGCCTGCCGGTTCAAACGATTCTCCTGCCTCAGCCTCCCGAGTAGCTGCGATTATAGGCACCCACCACCATGCCCAGCTAACTTTTCTTTTCTTTACTTTTTAATTTTTATTTTTAGTAGACATAGGGTTTCATCATGTTGGTCAGACTGGCCTCGAACTCCTGATCAGGTGATCCACCCACCTTGGCCTCCAAAATGTTGGGATTATAGGTGTGAGTCACTGTACCCAGCCCATAACTAGCACTTTAAATTAATATGTGAATATATTTTTTGTAGAAGTGTTGGAGACTGAAGCTATTCCTCTCAATCAAAAAATGAGGAAATCAAAGAATTATTTGAGAAAACACATAATGTTTTATTTTCTTGTCTAAAATCTGCTCTAAACTGACTACTGATGTGGATAATTGATGACAATAAGCTCAACATGAATATATTGAATACAAGGTAGGTGTCTAACACTGGGATACAACTGGGGAAATCTAAGAAATGTTTTTGAGAGAGACACAGAAACAAAGAAAGCCAAATGGAAAACAAGGTTACCTTAAAGCTGTGCCTAAAAAGCCAAGTAGAATCCATGGCTGCTGTAATGTATGATAAAGTTTAATTGCTGCTTTTGCTTTGCTCTCTTATAGCCTCTAATTTGATATAATCTCATATCTTACTAGATACCATAGGTTCTCTGTGTTAGCTATAAGATTCGGAAAAGTAGTTTTTATGTGGTCATTATAACCTCTAAAAGTCTTTTCCTGGCCTCTTGCACAGAATTCCAGCTTTTTAATTACACTTAAAATTGTAGATTTATGCTTGTGAATTATGGCATTTACAACCTGAAAGAGACTTTGAAGATGTTCCATTCCTAATGTCTCATTTTATAGATGAGTAAGTTAAGGCCCAGAGAAGGGAAGAGATATATTCTGGGTTATAGAGATGGTGGTGAATCTGAAATCACTAAGGCTTCATAATGCCTACATTAGTGACCTTCATAGTGCCTAAAATCATGTGGACAAAAAGAGTGAACCTGGTTTGATAACAGAGAGTACTACTTGTAAAAATGAAGACTTGAATAGCTTTAACTGAAGGAAAAAGGCTGGCCAGGGGGCTGTCTTCATGCTGTGTGTTATGCTGAGAATGTGTGGCTCCTCGAGATCCCTATTTTTACCTAATTTAGGAACTATTACCCCTATATGGCATATTCACCCTGATAAAAACAGAAGCAGCTAACTAACACTTGGAGATTCTGAGTGTGTCTCTGTGTATCTTTTAAGCAATTTTTTCTTTCCTTTTTTTAAGCAAACATTCTTTTCTGTTTGCTTGCTTACTTATTTGTATATAAAGAAACTTATTTTTAAAATAAGAGAAGTCGTTGCTCACTTCTCTTTGCAAACCATCTGGCAACTTCATTTTCCAATGACATCCAACAAAAGGGAAACAGTAAATATAGTAACAGGAGAAAAAGTAAAGACAGGTCCTCTCATTGATGAAAGAACTTATTTACAACCAGATTTGAGCAGTGCTAAATATTATGCTCCAAAAGCATAATTAATAATAATATTGAGGGGAAGTTTCCATCTTTATACTTACTTCTCATTAATTTGAAATTGACATAACTTTTGATTTAATGGGAAATAGAAACAAGCATAAAAAGGAAGTGTAGGTTCATAATGAAGATAATAAGCAGGCTCTGCCAGATGGCACCATCCAAACCTATGGCAGGGCACACACAGAAATCAAGTACTAATTTTCAAATAAAAAAGGATGAATAAATACGTCTTCGTCATTTTTATATAATCATTTTTCTATAATGTTAGAAAATTTCGTATAGATACATCTGGTTGGAATGTGATATTTCTGTTTAGCGCTTTTAAAGATGCACTTATTCTATCACACTGCATTTGCCATTTTTGCTATCGATAATTGATTTATTATTATTCATCATCTTACTTAAAGAGACTTTGGTATGTCCCCTTTCCCTTGGGTCCATTGTGTCATCAGAATTAATTAATTCTTCCCTCTTTATACAACTTATGGATATTAATAGCTAGGCAAATTCACTGGACCATAAATCGTATCCCTGCCATTTCCATGTCTTTTTGTCTTTCTGAAACATCGTATGAATCATGCCCAGAACAACTTTCAGAAATCAAATTACCACCCTATCATTCCTCTACTCAGATATCCTCCATCAGAAACCACATTCCTATCCACTTACCTATGGGATTTACCTATTGAGTTGAAGCTATCCTCTGTCTAGCCCCAATAAGTCATCCACTAGTTCCCTGAATATACTCTCTACCCTATCCAATAAATTTTCGATTTCCAGAATATACAATTAAGCCATTTCTCAAAATGCTCTCTACTAAATACGAAATCCTTGAGTTTTAAACATTTTACTTTTCAAAGATTTCCAAACACGTTTGAAAAACATGTTTGGAACCCCGTGTTAAACAAAGTGAAACGATTCCCCTTTTGCCTGATTTGTTTTAAGAGAGATTTAGCATGTAGTGATCCTTTTTCATGAAGGCAATTGCTGGATACAGTGTGTTTATATGCATACATATATTAATATTTATGTATTAAAATCTTTCTATGTATCTAAATTAAAAGCTTCAGAAGAATTAAAGGTATGGTTACCATATAATCCAGCAATTCAACTCTTAGGTATACACCCAAGAGAAATAAAACTTACCTATACATAAAACTTGCACGTGAATGTGTACAGTAGCATCAGCCATAATAGTCAAAACGTGGAGACAACCCAAATGTCCATCAACTGACAAATGGATAAACAGAAAGTGGTATGTCTATACAATGAAATATTATTTGTCCACAAAAAGGAATGAAGTACTGATACAACATGGATGAACCTTAAAAACATTATGCCAAGTGAAAGAAGCCAGTCACAAAACATTGCATATTATATAATTCCATTTATATAAAAGTTCAAAATAGAGAAATCTATAGAGACAGAGTGAATTTGTGGTTGCTTAGGGCTACAGGAGTGATGGGAGTGGAGGGACGTGATCCTAAAATGTATAGGGATTCTTTTTGACACGATAAAAATGTTCTAAAATCTACTGTAGTAATGATTGCATGTATTTGTGAATATATTGAAAACTTTTGAATTTTACAATTTAAATGGATGCAATGTATGGGCTGTGAATTTTATCTCAACAAACCGGTTGCTTAAAATGTTTCAGAATTGCAGGCACCACATTTGTATCCCTTCTCTATGGCTGTATTATAATTAGCAAATGCTTAGTAATTATCTGACACATTGCAAGAATGAGCTGACAAAAACCCTTTTACCCAGTATGGCCGCTGGATCAGCATCATTGCAGAGCCCAGGAGTCTGCTAGAAATGCAGATTCTCAGGTTGATCCCACACCTGCTGAATCAGAATCTGCATTTTAACAAGATCTAAGGTGATTCATATGCACATTAAGGACTGAACTGTAGTATCTTCTAATTGTTGAGTACACTAAACTTTTACACAGTTATTTTGCTTTCTCATGCTTTAGGGTTTTTTTTTTTTTTATGTATAGGGATTAAATCAATTCACTTTTAATAAAGACAGCATCTAATGAATTATAATTAACCTAATTTTCCTAGCTGCAGTTTTAATTTGTTTTCCAAAGCTCAGTCAGGCCACCAAAATGTGATGATTATTTAAAATAAAAGAAGTGATATAAAAGTAAATAGATCGGTGATTTAAATACAGAAAAATAAATATAAAATAAATATGTTTAAAAATAAATATAAATATGTTATATAGTTATACAGAAAATTTAATTACAAAAGATTTGAATGCAGAAAAATAAATATAGATATAAATATATTTTAAAATAAATACAAAAATAAATAGATCAAAGATTTAAATACAGAAGCTTCCAGTTCACTTGTTCAAAGTTATACAACAGATGATTTTAAATCAACTTATTTTCTCACCAATGAAAAGCAATTTATAAACAATTTTTTTCTTACTCTTGTCTACATTTTTTGATGGATTACCACAGGGGTCATCTTAGTTATGCTAAAAAGTTATTAAATATACATGAAGCAGAGAAAAGACATTTTGTTTGTACATCTCATCTGGATGGTTTATGCTATTGCTGAGACTGCTATAAGATTTGAAGTGTCCCACTTCAGTAAGCTTGTCAGAACTAGAGAACTTGATAACTTAGAAACATGTGTTTGATACAGCATAAATATATATGTATATAATGCATTCCTTTACATGATTATTCTTGTCTCTCCTCTCTCCTGCCCTTCTCCCAGACCTCTCATGCCCACACAGAGAGAGAAACCTAGGGCATCTTAGTTCTGCCCTTCTCCCAACCCTGAAATGGGAGCCACTAGGACCCAGTGCCAGTCTGAGACCAAGCAAAGCTAACACCTGTTCCCTTCCTATGTGTGTTCCTAGCCAGCAATGACCTCCTACAGTATGCGGTGCCCTTCAGGGGGTCTGTTACTTGAGTGTTTTCAAATGGTTTTATACAACATCAACTGCCTTTCTCATTCTGTGAGATAGACTTTAAAAATCATGTTTGAATGACAATAATTGATTTATAATCAATTACTCTGTGTATTTTGATAAATAATCACAAAAGCCTGTGATTTCATACAATGTCAGAGACCTGCTATCTCCCTTATTAAAATGAGAACAACACTTTTTAGAAAAATTCTCCAGATTCTTTTCATATATCTTTCCAATTTATAGGAAATGTAAAATATAAGACATTTGTATTTGTAATAGCATAAAGAATTCTGTATGTTTACAATATTACTATTCTTAGGAATATACTTTGACCAATGAGATACTCATAGAGAAGATATAAAGTAAAAATACAAATAAATATGCATACTCTCAGAAGGTTGGGTTTACCAGTAATACATGTAGAATACATGCATCAAATTGCATCCATTGGGACAAACAAAATGAGTGATATCCTTTTATTATGATCTAAATTAAATTCAAGGAAGTACAGACCTGGCCTGTTAATAAACTAAGAATTGGAATTAATAATAAAAACAGAAAGTAACTTGAATTTATGAACTACAGTACATTTTTTTTTTTTTTTTCAGAAATGAGTAGCTTCATTTCTTTCTATGATATCATATGCTGAGGGTGACTGGTCATCAGAAGGCCACTAAAAATACAAACATATGAAAGTCAATAGCAGCAAAATAACGAGTCAATTTTAACTGACTTATTTCCTGCTTAAAAATCATACGTATGTATTCATAGGCTCCCTTAATAAGTCCTTATTGCAAGAAAAATAAATCTCCATTATTTAAAAATTGATGAAGGAATTTATTATAGCAAGAAAACTAAAAAGTCATTCATCCATAACTACTTTTATGATAGTAATAGAAAGAAATATGGATCTTGTAAGGGCAGGAACCAACCCTCTACATTTCAGAAGTCCAAAAAGATCATGCTTCGGAATACAGGATCACACTGATCTTTTGGTGGGTATGATTTTATAATTTAAAAAATACCTAGAAGGCAAACACACATCTGAAGAATTCAAGACAGGATGCATCCACTGGAAAATATTTCTGGGAAATAAATATAATAATACAATCTTTTAAAAATATTGGCTCATTTTTAAGACTACTAAACAGAGAAACTAAAAAATAATTGTGAATGAAACTAAAAGTTTTATTCTTCAGAATATAAAATACTTTATGCTTCCCAATTTACAGTAAAATTTAAGGACCATGAGCCAAATTTTGGTACGGAGGTATCTTGCTGCTTACCACGTTCAGACACCTTCACACAGCCATTTGCCCTGATTGGCTGCTTCTACTTCATTGTTTTTGTAATGAGTGGCATGGGCTGCTGAGGCAATAAGAAGCCTTTTGATGTCTTGCATGTCAGCTACAGACCTCTAAGACCTAATTTTTTTCTTGTCTGCCTCTTTTGGCACTACCTGTAGAAGCCATAACTGTCATAAATCTGCACGCTCCTAATGAAATCTGCTAAGTGAGCCAGCTCATCTTGGGGAATCTGTATCAGCTATGGTCTCTTCCAGCTCCTCTCAATTCTAGATACTCTGTTGACTATAGTTAAGTGTTAGCTGAAAGCAGAGGTGCTGAAGTGATTACTCAAAATTATTGGGGGAGAAATGATGGACTTTATTTAAAAGACTGGCTTAAATATAAATAAAGCTGATTTCCATTTTCATAACAGAGTTTCAGATTTGAATTGTATGTGTTTTCATTCTAGTCTAAAAGACACATATATTTAAGAATTCTCTCAGAAATTTCTGCAAGGAATGTCTTGGGAACAGCAGTAGTAGCTTTGTTGTTAAAATCCGAGATGCCCTTCAGCGTCAATCAGGAGACACAAGAGACAGCAGGACAAGTCATACTGGGCAGAACTCCACTAGGGAATTTTATTAAGGAAATTAAAGAAATGGAAGGTTGGTTGTTCAGTCCCAGGGCTAAGTGATCAGTGTCTGTCCCGGTTCCTTTCAGCTCATTTTGATAAAGATAACCCAGTGGGTTATCTTTTTCTCCTCTTAATTCTCATAGCACTTTGTTTGTGCCTGCCTTATATTTACTGCTGCTATCTTACACTAGAGCTGTTTGTGTATCCATCTAATCTCCTTTATTGAACTGGAAACTCCTGAGAGAGAAAAAGATAATACTGCACATTTTTTAAAATTTTCAACAACAAATAGCATAGGAGGAAATAAAAAAAAAAAAAAAAAAACTGGAGAGAAATAAAATTTCCTAAGCATTAGGCAAATATAAAGTGTTACTATTTTGAGGGGATACAATAACAAATTCATGTTGCCAGCCTGAATTTTGAATTAATTGAGATCTAATTCAAAATAGTCATATGGAGACAAAATATCCATTTTATTTTTGTTAAAATTAAAACTGGATAATAGAATGTAAGGGTGCAGTAACAATGGGCTTCCTAAAAATGCATGCAGAATTAGACAAACTCTACCACCTGGTCCCAGGTGTAGATGGAAAACCTGTCTTCCTCATGTGGGGTCCTGGCCTGGTGAAACTTATATTTAAGCAGAGCAGCAGACCAGAATGGTCACTTTTTGCAGGCATTTGCAGGCCCCAAAGAGAAAATATGAATGTGAGCTAAACTCAACAGACCAATTTATTTCCCCAAACTCAGCAGTGAGGTATTTTCACTCCTCTTCTCTTGGGAAGAAGGCAGTGGGAGATGTGAGGTGCAGACAGAGGTCAGGAATGTTACTAATAAACAATCCCTGTTTAGGTGAGCACAAAACAGGGGAAAGAAGGTTTTCCTACCATCGACATGCTTTCAAACCACATCTTATTTGATTTTTCAACTTATATAAGGCTCAGCATTATTATTCTGGTTTTACAGATGAAGGGAAAGCTCATAGATATTAAATAACTTGCTCTAAGTCTCACAGCTAGTAAATGTTAGAGTCAATATTTGAATTGAAAATTTGTGCTCTTTGTTTGACACACAGCACACTGTAAGGGTCTGATACATGCTTGGTGAATAATAAGAAAAAAAATCTCTGCATACAATTATGAATCAAGTAGATAAATCCCGCACATTTTAAGTGGTTCAAGTCTTTCAAATGTAATTATTCTGTATTGTAAATGTGTTTCTATAAATTCAAAATGGACAATCTTTAGTATATGTGGATAGACTATATTGGATTTTTTCCAAATTATTATTCATCTGTATAAATTTCAATAGTTGGCAATTCTAATAGTTGACCACTCCAATAGTTGCCTAGCTCTTGGAGGCCAGGTAATTGCTATTACTTTGCATGCTCCATAACAACAATAGAAAGAGGTCCAGAGTTCGTTTATAAGTGACTATTAAGAGAAGCAACATGCAGAAGTAGAAAAATTCTTCATAATGATTTCAAGTTTTCTTAATAAACTCAAAATAAATACGCATGTGTATACACACACACACACACACACATATATATACACACACACACACACACACACACACACATATATCGTATTTTATTCTTCAAGTGCCAACGGACTATACTTGGCACAATACATGTTTTTACTAAGTTGAACAACTACACATTAGTGTGCTGTAAGTGTGGGGAGAATTACTGATTATTTAAGTGTCTCTGAACTAAGAAGAAAATAAAACACACAGGCTTAAACTTAAACAGGAGCAATATAGGTTACACATAAGGAACACTTTCCTGATCACAAGAGTTATTAAACAGACGTCCTGCCTTAGAGATCTCTAATACTAGGGTAAACAACTAGCTGGTTTAGATACCATGCTGCCTGGAGGCAAAGAGCTAGCCTGAGTGAACTCTCAAAGATATAATATAATTACTTGACTTTCATGTAAAATATCACATAATCATTTTATATTCAGGATGCTTACTGATACTGAAACTCTGTGAAGAAATAACCATATTTTGTACTAATCTGGTATTCTCAAATTACCCAACACAGTGCTGAACACATCATAGTTACCCAATACATGTTTACTGACCAGACTGATTTTTCAATGAAGAAGAATGACAAATGGGAAAAGGGGAACTGGCTTCTGTTCTCTGCTTTACAAATAAATTGTCTAGGACTTGGAGGAAATCAGTCAATCGCTCAGGGTCTTAATTTCCCTCCTCTGACAATCATGGCTTCTATGAGTTGAGGGCCTCTCTACCCCCACAACACTGTGACCCCACAGTCAGACTAGTCTGCATCCAGTTCATGCTGTCCATTAATCACATCAAAAGGAAAGGACACTGGATAACAAATAAGAAAGTTTGGTTTCTGGTGTCATTTTGCTCATCAACTAGCATTGTTAGCTTGTCCAAATCATTTAATTTCCCTGGAATTCCAACTATAGAAGCCTTTTGGAAGCTCAAATATTCTGTAATTCTACCACAGTGGCATGCTGAATTATATTATCTGTTTATTCACTAAATCATTTGCAATACAATTTAGGAAAAAAATGACCCAAAATATCATTAAAATTACTTTAAAATATTTTAACAATCAATTATTTAAACAATACACCTTTATCAATGTATAGCATATGTTCACTTATTTCTCTCAAATAGAAGAATTTATCTCAGATGTCCAAACAATGTTCACTACCTTTGCAAGTTAATGTATTAGAATGTATAGTAACATTAGTTACCATTTCATTTAGAAAATTTATTTGACACCACAAGATTACCAAGCTTGAATAGCCACACTACTTATGCTGTGGCACCAATAATTTAGACAAGTCATATGAAGAAACTTTTCAGAAAGCTGAAAGTATACCAAAAGCCTTTGATTTGCTCCCCAGAAATAAAAAAAAAAAATGTGATTTTCCCTTTCAAATGACTTGTTATCAGCAAATATTTACACTAATACTGATAACCAAATAGTTTAAGTAGTCGAACTTTAAGTGACAATTCCAGCATGATTAGAATCTGTAGATAAGGAAATGAATAAAAGGCATATTGACTGTATGCTTGTATGCATTTATGTTTGAAAGGATGATGGGTATTCATTCATCCAATAAGCATTTATGGAATTCCCCTATGTGCTAGACAACTGTGAGCTGGGGATGAAAAAGTGATAAGACATGGTTCTTTCCCAGAAAATATCCCCAATCTAATTGACAGTACAAATGTGTAAATAAGTACAGTGCTCTGTAAGAAGTTATGAAACAGAGGTATTAGTGTATATAACATGAAAAGGAAGAGAGTGTAACTAATGGGCCTAGAAATAAGGAACAATAGATTTAGACCTTCCACAAGGACCCCAGATGAATATAGAAGGCTTATATGTGAAATAGCAAAAGAAAAGAATACAACTATATAAATGAGCACACATACAGAAAAGAATCTACAAATTTGAGAAAAATGAGATTTCTAAAACATAAAGTTAAATGGTTGAAACCTGAAACAGTATAATCAGAATTACAGAAGAAGGGGATGTTTAGCAACATTCTGACCTCCATCCACTAGATGCCAGTGGCACCTACTCCCCTCAGCTGTGAAAATCGATAGTGTCTCTGAACACTGACAAGTGCGTCTGGGGGACACAATCACCAAGGTTGAGAGCCACTGCCATAAAGAACATATGAGAAACAAAAAGTACTGGCCTATTGCACTCATAGTTGTGGATACAACATCCTAAACAAAATAATAGAGAATTGACTTTAATAGCAAATAAAATGATGATACCAGATTATTTTCTGAAATGCAATTATAGTTGCATATTTGAAAATCTATAAAAATAATCACTCACACTAGCAAATGAAAGAAGAAATTTACATCCTTTCAATAGAAAAATATATATACATATACATACAAATATGCACCTATATAGATCTATATATAGATCTATGTTTATATATATGTGCATGTGTGTGTATGCGTGTGTGTATGAACCAGTAGTTTCCAATGTTTTTGGCACCAGGGACCGGTTTTGTGGAAGACAATTTTTCCACAGACCGGGGTAAGGGGGATGGTTTTAGGATGATTCAAGTGCATTACATTTACTGCGCACTTTATTTCTATTATTATTACATTGTGATAAGTAATGATTATACAACTCAACATAATGTAGAATCAGTGGGAGCCCTGAGCTTGTTTTCCTGCAACTAGACAGTCCCAACTCGGGGTAATGGGAGACAGTGACAGATTATCAAGCATTGGTTCTTGTAAGGAACACACAATCTAGATCCCTTGCATGTGCAGTTAGCAGTAGGGTTTGTATTTCTATGAGACTCTAATATCATGGCTGATCTGACAGGAAGTGGAGCTCAGGTGGTGATGTGAGTGATGGGGAGGAACTGTAAACACAGATGAAGCTTTGCTCACTCACCCACCGCTCACCTCCTGCTGTGTGGCCCAGTTCCTAACAGACCATGGAGCAGCTCTGGTCTGTGGCCCAAGGTTTGGGGATCCTTGACACACACTATGTGTACATTTGAATATCCCCCACAGCATCCAGTGGAAGGCATTTTTTCCCTTCATTTGTTTATTTAATCTATATCTTGTAAGAATCAATCTGTATATGAATCAGAAAACATTCTTTAGATTCAGTGCTGTGCCTGAAAGAAGAGGACACCAGTGAAATTTAGCTAATCAAGAGCCTTCAAGTTTGTACCTCTTTAGAGGAAAAGTTAAAGACTAAGATTAACTAACAAGATTGTTTATAAATGTTTAAATTCCATCCACTTAAGGGCAGATTCTAGATTTATTATTTATTTGTCATTTATTGTTTAGAGACAGGGTCTCACTCTGTTGTCCAGGCGGAGTGCAGTGGTGTGATCACAGCTCACTGAAGCCTTGAACTCCTGGACTCAAGTGATTCACCTGCCTCGGCCTCCCAAAGTGCTGGGATTATAGGTGTGAGCCACCATGCCCAGCCTAGATTTATTTAAATAGTACAACAAATGCCCATTAAAATGCTGGTCTCTATATTTTAAAAGACAATTCAAATAAGTTAAATTCAATTTATATTAATGCAAAGTAAAAGCATTTTTAAATGACTATTTAATTCAATGCTGTAGCATTCAACTAAATGGCCTTTGAAACCAACTGACCTCTACTGTTACCAGCCAGTAAATAAACATGAATGACTCATTACTACACTCACATGAATGCTCATTTGCAATGGCTTTAGAATGCACTGGATATCAAAATGATCTCTATTATGTTTTATTTAATCATATACATTAATAAACCTGAGATGACTGTATGTTCAACAATCAAGCAAGCTGAATCTCTAGCAGTACCATCTCTAGCAAATAGTCATTTAAGGAAATGAAAAGAAAAAATGATTCTAACATCAATGAGACTGAGAGAACAGGTTCTTTGCAGGTGAGCTTCTCTACTCCATACCACCATCCCCAGTCCTGGACAAGTAGGAAGTCAATGTTACCTCATTATATCACACTCTGGATTCTTGATTATCATACTCTTGATTCTAAATCTATTGTTCCTTATTTCTAGGCCCATTACTTACACTCTCTTCCCTTTCATGTTACATACACTAATACCTCTGTTCTGTAACTTCTTACACAGCACTGTACTTGTTTATACATTTGTACTGTCAATTAGATTGGGGATATCTTCTGGGAAAGAACCACGCCTTATCATATGAACACTGATCTTAATTGTATTCAGTTTGTGCAAATGGACTCAGCAAAATGAAACCATGGAAATCATTTCTCTAAATACCTTGTCACTTATATGAGTGACCATGAGTAACTAACTTCAGTTAAAATAGGAGATAAGTGAAAGTAAATGAACTAGTGGGTGCAAAGTCTAACATGCCTTGTTAGCCTAATAGCTATTATAAAAATAATTATTATACGTAAAAATGGCAAATTGCTGTGATAGGTACTTCAAATGTATCTATAATAATGACAATGATGATACAGCAATAATAATACTTACTTAGTCAAAGAGAAATACATAGCTTGTTGCCTGTCAGGTGAAGGGAGGGCTCATGGCAAACGCTATTCCCATAGTACAGACCATGTTGTCTTCAGTGGTCATCATCCCACTTTTACCTTGAACACAATGCAGTCCTTAACTCTTCTTCTGAGATTGAATCAGTACTGGGATCACCATTGCCAAATAATTTCATCCAGAAATAGAGATTATTGCACTTGAATTAAAAAAAGAGCCTGGGTGAATTTAGGGTTTGCCTTTGTGAATTTAAACAGTTTCTGCCTCTACAGCCCTTCTTTTTTTTTTTTTTTTTTTTTTTTTTGAGACGGAGTCTGGCTCTGTCGCCCAGGCTGGAGTGCAGTGGCCGGATCTCAGCTCACTGAAAGCTCCGCCTCCTGGGTTTACACCATTCTCCTGCCTCAGCCTCCGGAGTAGCTGGGACTACAGGTGCCCACCACCTCGCCCGGCTAGTTTTTTGTATTTTTTTTAGTAGAGACGGGGTTTCACCATGTTAGCCAGGATGGTCTCGATCTGCTGACCTCGTGATCCGCCCGTCTCGGCCTCCCAAAGTGCTGGGATTACAGGCTTGAGCCACCGTGCCCGGCCTCTCCAGCCCTTCTTATTGCTGCCTGCACAAGCCCTGCTGGGAGGGAATGATAAAGTGAAACTGACACATTTTCCAACCTATTCACACCTACAAGTTTGTCTTGCCTTTGGTAGTCTCAATGAAACCCACAGCCCTAGCCTTAGGTGTCTTCAGTGGGGATATATTTTGTTTGTTTTGTTTTCTCTTACCAACTTATTCCTATATGCCCCATCAGGAACTAACTTTGTTAAGGGGAAAAAAAAAAGAATGTAATTTTTTAAGATCAATGATAGAACATTAGAATAAATGCTTTTCTACTGTCATCTTAAAACAAACAAAGATGCCTGACTATATAAAATTCTCAGGTATTTTAGTAATATGGCCAGATAGAAAAAATTCAGAAAGGATAGTTATAAGGCATGGTAATAGTGATCCTTTTAATCTATTATGTTCCCTTTCAGAAATTAAGAGAAGGAAGCAATCTCTGTCCTTCATTACATTCCCAATATAGGCAGCAACTAAGTTCATAAATGAGAGTACCACTTATAGTTATCATTTGAGCACCACCCTTTATGTTAAGTGCTTTAGATGCATTATCTTATTTAATTCTCGCAGCAACTTTTGTGGTTTAGAAACCACCATTATTCTAAATATTACCAATGAAGGAAGAGTCTTAGCAAAATAAAATAACTTGCCCATGGTAACACAAGTCATAAGTGACAGAGCTAGGTCTCAAACACACATGTCTTTGCATCCAGTGCACTTACCCACATGCTATAACGCCTTAAAACACCACTTTGTAAGGCTTGGGCTTATGTTTCAATCTTAGCTTCTAATCAGTGAGCTCCTTCAGGACATAATTTATTTCTCATTAATTTTTATATCTCCAGAGCATGGAATAATGCCTGATACAGAGCAGGAACTCAATGATTGTCAAATGAATAAAATGATGAATTAATAAATAAATAAAGGAAGGGATTAATTTTAAAAGGAAACAGAAAATTGAGGTGTGCAAAAAGCTAATTCTATACCAAGAATATTATTCCTGTGGTTAGTTTTGTGCCCCTCCATTTGCATTGCAGCAACATATGAGTATTTTATAAGTATCATTTTTACTTTAGAATTAAATGAAATGCTTTAAAAAATATGTACTTTACTCAGGGATTTAAATGAATGATTGAAATTCCATAATCAGAACGTGACACAACCAAACCAGTGTATAATCATATGTTTCCCATAATAAGCTACTTGAAATGTTCTTAGGGTTACAATATTGTAATCTAGACATGAGAGGAGGAAGATCTGTGCTCTTGACAACAGGTTCAACACAGGCACTTCAACTGGCTCTGGATAAAAGACAAACCTCCTCTTTTGCATTACATAGATGTTCTCTCTTTCCTTATCAGTAAGCAGACAGTCTTAACTGTTACCTTCACATCCTTTGCCATCTTCCTCCAGCTTCTGGTCAGCTTGACATTTGCAGTAATAACTGCCAACTATATTACAGCATCGATCTTGACAGACACCATTGTCAATGGTACATTCATTTACATCTGCAAGTAAACAGTGAAACAGAATTAGCCTCCTGTAACTAGACATACAAAAAGAAACTTTGATGCTTCTCTGTTGAAAATGAACCATCACAGAATGATATCATTATTTAACCTTGGATTAAATGAAATAATACAATATTTCATTTTGATTAGAACGAATACACTCTAATTTTGATGTGAAGAAAGAGACAAGTCATAATTTTGGCATCTGAAATACTACTTTTGAACAATAAACTAAGGTCTTTTCTAGTCTTATGGATTTGGGAAATTTATGGTACAGACCCAGAAATTTCACATACAATCTTTTGAGGATGAAATTGAGAACAATGAGAGAAACTAAACTAAGGTCAGGACACTAGGCCACCTGCTTACCTATTAAATGTGTTGTTATTGGCTTCTCAAATAATTATTACTCACCACTATATATATGCCATTGTAGTGGACAGTGTGAGAAAGGTAAAAGGGTATTTCCATGGTTTCCAAAGTTTAAAATGTAGCTGGAGTCGAGGACTAAACAGAAATGTGATTTGGTTGAGTCCATATACAGGATCTGCCCACAGACCACTCCTAAACCCATGGCCATAAGTCATCTTTACAGACAGGGTTCAATTTTATGTATTTATCCAATCCAGTTAACAATTGGCAAGTATTCCAATCCATCTTCAAGTTTGATAGTGGCCTGTGAGGTGGCTTGATTTACGGTTCTGCTCAAATGAGGTACCTCTTCTGCATGTTGACTAGTTGACTTGATAGGTCCTTGCCTCATGAGATGAGTGTGGCTTGAAGAGGGGATGGAGTGGACAAGGAGGAGGTATGGAGGGGCAGGGAAAAATGGGAAAAAGAGGAAGAGGGAGACAGAGGGAGACAGAGAGAGACAGGGAAAGGAGAGGAGAAGAGTTTGGTCAGGAACAGCAGAAGAAGTAAAGTAGAAGCATAAGCAAAGTCTCATCGAAGTGTGGATCTATCACAGCAGAAAACAACTGATACTGAAAGACCAATCAGGTAATAGGCAGAGTGAGCAACAATGCATCTTGACTGAATGTAACTGATTTTGTCTGATTCCCTTGCCATGCAACTTTGACTGTTTTGCTTAAGTTAACTTTTCACTCAAGTGTGTCTGGCTTCTCTCATTCAGCACTGTTTAGAAGATATATCCATTTTGTTGCATACACTTGTAGATAACACATTCTTATTCCTGTATATTGTTCCCTTCTATGAATATACCACAATATTCATTTCACAGAAGATGAGCATTTAAGCGTTTTCTTATTTTTGGCTTTTGTGAAGAGTGCTGCTATGAACATTCTCATAGATGTCTTCAGTGAGCTTACCAATGCATTTCTGTTGGGTAATACAGTTGACCCTTAAACAATACAGATTTGAACTGTACAGGTCCACTTTATATGTGGATTTTTCTAAATACAGTCAGCCCTCCATATCAGCAGGTGCTGCATCCACAACCAAATGTGGAGTCAAAGTACAGTATTCACAGGATATGAAACCTGCATATGTGGAGGGCCTGCTTTTTATATACTCGAGTTCCACAGGGCCAGACACAGGACTTAAGTATCCACAGATTTTGGCATACACAGGTGTCCTGAAACCAACATACCCCTGCAGATACTGAGGAACAGCTGTACATCTAAGATTGGACTTGCTGGGTCAAAAGTCTGAGATACTGTTTAGTATTTATAGATAAATGGTCTCCTTCAGAGGCTACTCTAATTTACACTCCCACCAGTGGTGTATTAGAGTTCAGATGCTACCCATTCTTGCCAACATTTGGGATATGCTGTTTTTTGTTTTTTTTTTTTTATTGATCTATTCTGGAAGTTTAATAATAGCATCAGGTTGTGATTCTAATTTGCATTTTCCCAATGATTAATCAGGTTAAGAATATTCTCATGTTATTGGCCATTTGGATAACATCTTGTTGAAATGCTTGTTCAAATAGTTTTTCCATTTGTCCAATTCCTAAAATATTCATTATTGTACTTGTGGGTCCTCAAATAGGATGCTAAGAAAAAGTGGTGTCAATGGTTATCCTCTTCTTGCTTCAAATCTCAGGAGAGCTTTTAACAGTTCAAGGTAGGTATGATGGGTACTGTTGGGTAGATACAGATAGATATAGATAAATGTTCCTTTCTAATCCTCATTTCTTTCATATTTGATTCATAAAGGTGTAAAGTTTTATCCACCACCTTTTTTGAATCTATAAAGATAATTAGATGTTTTTTCTTATTCTGTTAACATGATAAATAACAGGATTGAATTTTGCATCTCTAAAATAAACCTGGTCATGATACACTACTTTTTTTAATACATGCCTCAGTTCACTTAGCTAATACTTCATTTGGAATTTTAAAGATATTTTTCATGAGACAGATTTGCCTGTACGTTTTCTTGTTGGTAAATAGTCTTCTTGATTTTGACAACCCAGGTCATACTAGATACATCAAAAAAAGTTAGAAGTGTTTCCTTCTTTTCTATTACTGAAATAATCTGTGCAAGATTGGTATAATTTATTAATTAAATGTTTGAAAGAGCTCATTTATGACACTACCTAAGGCCTGGGATTGTGGGGTGCATGTGTGTGTGTGTGTGTGTGAAGGTTTTCAATTACAGATTCAATTTCTTTGATATAAGAATATTCAGACTTTTATTTAAATATGTGGGATAAATCATGTGTTTCAAGGAATTTGTCCCTTTCATATTAATATTCAAATGTATTGTTGTTAAGTTGCTCATAATATTCTCATACTACTACTGTTTTAAATGTCTGTCCAGTTGTGCTGAGGTCACCTTTCCTATTCCATGAAATTCTTGTGTGTCTTCCCTTTTTTTTCTTATCAGCTTTGCTAGGAATTTGTCAGTTTTATCTGTCTATCTTGACTCTCTATCATCTATCTATTTTAGTCTTCCCCCCCCAAAAAAAAAAAAACTGGCTTTATTGATTTTTCAGCATTGCACATTTTCCCCACATAATCAGTTTGTGCTATGATCTTTATCATTACCTTTATTCTACTTTCTTGGGTTTCTTTCACTATTTTGCTTCTAAGTTCTTGAGATGGAAATTTAGATAATTGATTTTTAGACTTTCTTTTAAAAAATATTCCTGGTTATCTGTAAACATGTAACCAACCACCTTAACACTAAGTGGCTTAGAAAGACAACTTACTATTATTTTCCACATGTCTGGGGATTCTCAGGTCATAATCAACTGGTTGGTGCTCATTTGGGGTCCCACAGAAGGTAGAAGTAAGGTGACAGCTAGTGGTAGACCTGCATGGAGGCTTGTCACTCCCATGTTGGGATTTGGGCTGAGATGGTCGAAACATCTGGGTGGCTAGTCAGGTGTCTCCCTGTCTCTCCATGCAGCTCCCTACATGCCAAACTCCTGCTTTTCTCCTGCTTGGTGTCCTCAGGGTGGAGATATTTTACATGGTGGCTTACCTCCCCCAGGGAGACTATTACAGTAGACTTAAACAAAAGTTGCAAGGTTTCTTATGATCTAGCCTTGGAAGCCACATAGCCTGACTTCTTAGATTTTTGTTAGTTAAAGCAGTCACAGGCCAGCAGAGATTCTGGAAGGGTGGGGAATTCCTTCTCACAATCAGGGAATTGAATACACTGTATCCAAACAAGGAAAAAATTGATGCCAGCCTTGTTGAAAAGAACACATCACACTCATATTTTCGTTTTCCTAAAAATAAAAGTATTAGCTGCTCACCACAGGTTTTAATATTTCATTTTAATTACCATTGATGCAAATTATTTCCTAATCTACATAAATATTTCTTCTTTGGATTATTTTGAAGCATGTTTTGGGATTTTTTTTACACATTTGAGGAATTTTCAATCATCTTGTTATGAAATGCTAGACTAATTCCATGGTGAACAAAGAATACACTCTACATGATTTCGATTCTTTACAATTTTTTAAGACTTGCTTTATATTCCAGCACATGGTCAATTCTGTTTTTTTAAAAAAAATCTATATTTACTGGAAAATAATGTACACTCTTCAGTGATCAGATGCTATGTTTTCTTTATGTACATATGTGCATGTATACAACATATACTTTCATACATTATACATGTATATTTCAAACATGTACAAATACATATATTTAATTCATTTGATTTGTTAATCATGATTTTCATATCTTTATATATTTAAGAATTTTTTCATATGCTCGTTCTATCAGTTAGCAAGAGAAGCATAGTGAAATTGCTTTATTTAATTTTACATGTGCCCTTTTCTGACTGCAATTTTTGTTTCATATAATTTGAAGCTCTATTATGAGGGGCATACAAACTTAGGATTACCACATCTTCCTAGATTAATGCTTTGTTATTATAAAATGTTCCTCTTTAAATCTAGCTATGCTTTTTTCATTAAAGTTGACTTTTTGTGATGTTATAGCTGTATCAATTTTCTTCTGGTTAGTTTCTTTCGGCTAATGACTTTGCATGTCATTTCATTTTCTAAACTTTAGTTTTTCCCTTTTTTGTATTCATATATCTGAGAAATTATCTCTTTATATATAAATATACCTGTATATACATTAATTTAATATAAACATCTTTGACTTTTAGCTGTAGTATCATATCATTGACTTTTAACGTCATTGTTAATGTATTTGGATTAAATTTACCATTTTATTGTTTTTCTAAATTCCCCATAGATTTTATGCTACTGTTATGTTCAACTCTTACTTTTCTCAAAATTTATTTTTGGTGGTCTATTTGCCTTTTTATCAGATGGTCGGTCATATATTCCTTTGTTATTCTTTTAGTGGTAATTCTAGATATTAAAACATCTATTATTAAAGTCTAATATAAATTAGTACTTTAACCACTTCCAATATAATGCTAGAACCTTACATTTTAACTCTTTTAAAGTTTTTCTTACCTATTATATTATTGTTATTTTATGTATTTTATTTTTGGAAATTTAAACCCCATAAGACATCACAGTTATTATTTTATATATTCAGAAGTAATTTAGGTTTATTCACATAGTTATCTTTTCTGGCATTCTTTATTGCTTCCTTCATTTCTGTGCTTCTTTCTGGAATAATGTCCTTTGGCCTGAAAATTGCTCTTAGTATTTCTTTTCATATGGATCTGCTGGCAACATTTTCTTCATGCTTAGTCAGGAAATAGCAATATAAGAAAAGGTGATTTTTTCACCTTAATTTTTAAATAAAAAAATATATATATTAGAACTTTTTTAGATTTACAGAAAAATCTGAAAGAGTACAGGTTCACATGTACTCCACACATCCCATATTTCACTGTTTTAAACATCTTATATTAGTATAGTTATAACTATACTAATTACATAATTAAATATGCACTAGATAATATAATCTATCAATATTAGGTTATTAATTATAACTAATGTAACATATTGACTATGACAGTTTCTCAGACTTTCCTTATTTTTGATGACTTTGATGGTTTTGAGAAATACTGGGCAGGCATCCTATAAAATGTCTCTCAATTTGGATTTTTGTAGTGTTTTTCTTATTTTAAACTGGGATTGTGGGTTTTAAGGAGGAAGACTATAGAGGTAAAGTGTCTTTATTATCTTAACATGACCTAACACTATTGATGCTGACCTGGATACCTGGCTGATGTAGCATTTGTCAGGTTTCTCCATTCTACAGTAATAAAGTTACTCTATTTTTTTCCTCTTTCCATAGTCTTTGGAGTAAAGTTATTATGTACAGCCCACATATAGAAAGCGGAGAGTTATGCTCCCTGTTGAGGGCAGAGTATCTAAATAAATTATTTGGAACTCTTATGTAGAGATCTGCCTCTTCTCCATTTATAGTTACACCTGATGTTTTGAATAATATTTTCAATGGAATAGAATTCTAGAGGTTTTTAGAAAGCTTATTAGCTGTGTCATTCTATCATCACTTAAATTTCGTTTTGAAAATAATTTGACTGTTTTTCTCTGTGTGCTTTTAAGATTTTCCCTTTGGTTGATTAATAAATACAACATAACAGATTGGAAGAATAAGTTCTAGTACTCTATTGCACAGTAGGGTGACTATAGCTAACAATAAATGTACTGTATATTTGAAATGGCTATATGAAAGGATTTTGAATGTTTCAATAATTAAGAAATGATAAATGTTTAAGGTGATAGATATGCTAATTACCATGATTTACTATTACACAATGTATACATGTATCAAAACACCACATTGTGTCTCATAAATACATACAATTATGCTGTGTCAAAATTTTATTTTTGTTATTTTTCTTCATATATTTTACTATGATGTACCGTGATATGTTTTTCTTTGTAGTTTTCCTCCTTGTATTTGTAGTGCATTTTGATTTTGTAGTTAGATGTCCTTCAGTTTAAAGAAATTGTTCTCACCAGTATCTATTCAAATATTGCTTTTGCCTCATTTTGATTGTCTTTTCTTTCTAGTACTTCCATACACAGGTTTACGATACCTATTTCTATACATCATTTGCCTTATGCTATTTTCTATTATATTTTATTATTTTTTGTTGTTAGCTTCAGTAGAGATAGCCTACTGACCTTTCAGGTCATCAATTCCATAATCAGTTGTTTGTAATATGCCATTAATCCCATCTATTACATTTGATATTAAAGGTATTTCCTTTTCATTTCAACTATTTGCAGTTGATTCTTTTTACAAATTCTACTTCTCTGGTAAAAATTTCATCTTGTCATAACTTTTCTTGTATTTATAATTCCACTCTTTATGACAAATACAGGAACTGAACCCTGTAAACATTTCTCCCTTGTCTGCTTCTTGTTGAGCCTTCTTAGCAGAGGGCTCTGGAGGAAAGCTGTAAGAGGAAGGAACCTCTTACTGTACTATCAATATAATTTGTTTTTCAGGCTTGTACATCGTGGCTGCCCACTGGCCACTTTCTTGTCAATGGGTAGTTTCTTCACCAGTAAGCAGCTATTCTGCCAGTGGTACATAAAAAACCTGGAGGTGAATACCATTCAGCAAGTTTTACCAGTCCTCCGGTAGGCAGCTTCCCAGTGAATTTCAGTGCCACCCCAGTGGATGTATTCCTGACCATCATTCCTGAGCAGCAGCATTTCAGCAAACTTTCCTACCATCCAGTGAGCCAGAGCCATTACCTTTCCAGTGAGATTTGGCTTTCAACCTGGCCAGGGAATTGAGAGGATGCTTCCAAGTTTGTTTCACTCTGGGGTACTCTCCTCCAGTCCTAGACATAGTGGCCAGTTTCTACATATGCTATTCCTATATTCTTCAACATTTTCCTTACCCCTTTTAGTACTTTATCTTTAGTTCTAATTCATAATTCTTCGTAGTATTTTTTTCTCTGACCAAATCAATCTGTAGTTTCTGTCTCTTACGGACTCTGACTGGTATACCTTTTCTCCATTATCTTGATCCTTCAGATTTTGGCTTCTGTTTAATTCTGAATTTCAATTTATGTCTCCCCAGTCTGGTGGGACTGCTGACTGTTCAACATACCTTTTCGTACTACTAGCAGCCACTTTCTTCCCACCCTTTCAGCCTTTTCCACTGTGTCACTTATTAATCAATCCCTTCATAAGAAAGCTCACCTCATTGGCTTTCCTGGCTGCCACAATATTCTCTTATATCTTCAAATGTGTGTTTTTTTTATATTGCATTCAACATTTCTAGCTGTCGTCAGCAACAGAATTGATCTGCTACTACTTATCCCATCACAGCTAGAAAGAGAAGGCCTAGTCACACTATTTCTTGATCCTCTTTGCTTTCCATTACAATATTCCAAAGAAAATTCCATTAACTTAGACTTTATGTGCTTGTTTATTTTTCTTACACCTGATTCCGTCAAGAAGCCAGGCATTCATGACTAATAAACGTGTAGTAATTAACAAAGAATATATGGCTTTATAATTAAGTCCTGTGCTTTGTACTGCAGAATATCATAGAGAGAAAGATCAGTAAAGGTTGATTTCTTAAGGGAAATTGGAGTATAAGTTTACATACAAGTTTAGATATAATTTTTTAAGCTTAGTTTGTTAAAGAAGGGGACAGATGTTGGAATAAGCCCAGTTTCAGGAATCCCATATTTCCACTCTTAAGAATTTATCCAAAGATATATCCCAAAGGAATTGAACTATGTTAGATACTTTCCATATATAATATCATGCAGGCCTCATAATGAACTGACAAGATCATATGAAGTTATTCAAAAAAGTATGGTCATTAAAAGGAAAGTGAGGAACACACACACACACATACACACACACACACACACGCATCAAGCAAAAACATTGGTAACAACTTAAATGTTCACCAAAATGGAAATTTTGATACATTAAGTAAGTTAAATATATCACTTGAATGTACTTGAATGCAGTCATTAAAATTATAATTGTGATGACTTATGGAACAATATGAGAAATCATTTTCCTGAAATGGATTACGAATTGTTTCTGTGTTTTAGTTGCAACTACAAAAGCCATCTATTCTTATGGAGAAAATCTGAAAAGCTTTAAAAAATAAATAATTCGAGCTGAGATTGCGCCACTGCACGCCAGCCTGGGCGACAGAGCGAGACTCCGTCTCAAAAAAAAAAATAAATAAATAATAAATAAATAAATAAATAAATAAATAAATAAATAAATAAATAATTTGATCTATAACAATGGTAAAGTCGTTTAAAGTTTTTCATTTTTGTTGTTATAATATTGCGTGTGCCATCATTATTTAAAAAAATAGGTCTTAGATTTCTGATAATTAAAGTAAAGAATAAAACAAGAGGTTATATAATTTTCAGTGACTGTTAAAAAGGAAATATTTTTCAGGAAGGACAGACTTTATGGACATTAAATTGTTATGGGAATATCCTACATGAGTTTTGAATATAAGCATCATTGAATAAAACAATGGCAAAGTCTCCAAAAGAGGTTTTTCAAAAAATGCCAAATTTTTCCTTTTTTTTTTTTTTAACTATTAGTGACCTTTACTAAAACATAAGACCTAACGTAACAACATATTATGGCAAAATTACTTTAATGGAAAGCTAGGTTAATATAGCACAGTCAAATTGCTTCTGGCTGGATTTCCCTGAAATAAATACAGGAATTTTAAAACAAAAGTAATGTCGGGTTTTCATAGCCCTGAAAAGGACTTCAGAAAGTAATTTATACTTTTGGACCAAATACATGTTTACTATGTCCACCAGTTTTTTGCACAACTTATTCCTTCATACTGAATAATCTGACTCATTTATTTGACTGGATCTGACTTTTACTCTTCTGAGCTGAAAGATTGTGCTTCATATCTTTAAGGATTCAAAGAGCTGTCTCAGGGAGTACCTAGTCAGAGACAGAGTGCAGTATGAGATAGAGGAAGCACCCTAGCATATAACCAATTCAGTAAGTGAAAAACTGCTTTAATCTGTTTTACATATTGGATAGCTCTCAATTTAGAATTTGTTTGAATAAAGTGGTCAGTTTGATTGATGACAATGTTTGAAAATCTCTTCCTTAGGCTGTCATATCTGGTATGGGACAGTTGAAAGTAAAGCCTTTTACTCATAAATAATATGAACAACTATATCTCTGTGAGATAATATTAGAGAAAATTATCAATAAAGATACATTAAAATAATCAATATCATGTATATGTGTCTCTTTCCACATGTCTATTTACTTTAAACCTAAAAATTATGCACATTATTAACAAATGTCAAATATCAAATTAAATTTGGTCACTATCAAATCAAACTGGTAAGATCAGACAATGGCGATGTTAAGAAATAAAAGACAATTAGTGGTTTTGTTAGTCAAAATAATTAGTAAATAAAAATAACATTAGAAAGGACTTAAAATATTCTTTCTGCTTAGATGGAATTTTAGTAAAACATAAAATAGCTATGGATATTAAAAAAATATATTTCATATTTTTGGAGCTAAAATAACACCAGGGTTAAAAAGCATATATGGAAAGGCTGATAAACATCCCATGTAAACTTTAGAGTCTACTATTCAGAGTGACCAAAACTCAAAGATAAATAAGAAATGAAGAAAACAATATTGACACACATAAGGTGAAGGGTACATATCATACACACACACACACACACACACACACACACATATAGATATATATATAAGATTTATATTAACTATATGTATATTAGGAAAAGGTGAACATTTACAAACAGAAATTGAGTCTAATAAAAGGAAATAAATTGATTTAAAAAGTCAGAACTAAAAATGTCCAAAAGATGTCAAATTCTATTGAATCTTATTGGCAGTTAAAAAATTAAAACCAAAATAAAATTAATCCTATTAATTCTCTATGAAATTTATAAAGATGAAAATCAGTGCTACTGTAAAGGTAGTACAGGTGTGGCAAAACGGCCATACCATACTTTGCTAACAGGAACACAAACTAGGAACAGTTTCTGAAATTCAAGTGGCTGCAAATATCAGAATATGCAAATACTTTTCTCTGCAGCAATTCTACTTTCAAATACATATATATATAACATATATATATATATATATATATATATTTTATTTTTTTTTTTTTTTTTTTTTTTGAGACAGAGTCTCGCTCTGTTGCCCAGGCTGGAGTGGTGCAATGACACAATCTCAGTTCACTGCAACCTCCACCTCCCGGTTCAAGTGATTCTTCCTGCCTCAGGCTCCCAAGTAACTGGGATTACAGGTGCCCGCCACCACACCTGGCTAATTTTTGTATTTTTAGTAGAGACAGGGTTTTGCCATGTTGGTCAGGCTGGTCTCAAACTCCTGACCTCAGGTGATCCACCCTCCTTGGCCTCCCAAAGTTCTGGGATTACAGGCGTGAGCCACCATGCCCGGCCTCAAGAATATATCTTAAGGATATAATCACAATGTGCATAATGATTTGTGTATTTTTAATACCACAGAAGGAAAAATAGGAGCTAAGTATCAGTCAAATTTTAAGTAGATTATGACACAGCCAAAGAACCATTATACCATAATTAACAATTACTCACATTCTAAAGTAATATTTATTTACCTCTGCCAATGTCTTGACATATTAAAGATGTGTTTATTACTTATATTTACATTTACAGTGGTGATTCCATATGTACCTGCTTATCTATTAATCTATATATTTGGAAAACAAATGGAAAGAGATAATCAAATATGCTAACAGTGACTATGTTCATTTGAAAAGATTGGTCAGGCACAGTGGCTCATGCCTGTAATCCCAGCACGTTTGAGACGTCAAGGTGGGTGGATCACTTGAGACAAGGAGTTAGAGAACAGCCTGGGCAACATGGTGAAAACCCACCTTTACTAAAAATACAAAAATTAGGCGGCCATGGTGGTGCATGCCTGTAATCCCATCTACTTGGGAGGCTGAGGCAGAAGAATCACTTGAACCTGGGAGGCCGAGGTTGCAGTGTGCTGAGATCATGCCATTGCACTCCAGCCTGGGTGACAGAGCAAGACTCCATCCCCACCACCACCAACAACAACAAAAAAAAGGATTAAGAATGGTTTTTGTTTTGTTGTTCTGTATTTGCCTGTTTCCCCAACTTCTTTGCAATAAGCATACTTTCAGGAAAAATAGCACAATAAACACAAACATTTCCTTAAAGTTAAGGCTAAAGTTTCATACTACCATCTTTCCTTTTTATATACTCTCTGCCATGGTGCACAATTTTATCACTTTTGGTACAAAATCTGTATTCACTTGAATTTTAAAATATGCAGTGTGGTTTTCTAAAATGAATGATCTCCAAGATGTTGCTTGTTGAGTTGCTTTCTAAAGAGCTTAAAGCTACTCCATGATATGGAATGTCAATATTCTATTTAGCCCATTTCTACAGCTGAAGTTGTATCAATCTATCAGTTGATTGCTCCATACTTGACAAAACAGCAATGCACATGAAGGCTTCCGATCAGAAGAACTCTTCACATTCAAATTATAATGACAGCATTATAGAATACCGTTAGTGAAAGTTATAGAAGAGACCATGTATTTCCCTGAATACTCAACCCCCACTTATACACTGAAAGTGTGATGAAAAGAAAGATGTCACACATCTATACCAGAAAACTGAGGAAAAACTCTTTTGGACATTGAACTGGGAAAGGATTTATGACTAAACCCTCAAAAGTAAATGCAACAAAAACAAAAATAGACAAATTGAACTTCATTAAACTAAAAGGCTTCTGCACAGCAAAAGAAATAATCCACAGAGTAAACAGTTTACAGAATGGGAGAAAATATTTGCAAACTATGCATCCAGAAAAGGACTAATATCCAGAATCTATAAGGGACTCAAACAACTCAAGAAAACAAACAAATAACCCCATTAAAAAGTGGGCAAAAAAGAAAACATGAACAGACAATTTTCAAAAACAGAGATATAAGCAGCCAACAAATATATGAAAAAAAAGTACATCATTAATCATCAGAGAAATGCAAACTAAAACCAAAATCAGACGCCATCTTATAGCAGTAAGAATAGCTATTATTAAAAAGTTCAAAATCAACAAATGTTGGTTAGGGTGCAGAGAAAAGGGAAGGCCTATACATGGTTGGTGAGAATGTAAATTAGTACAACTACTAGGGAAAACACTGATTTCTCAAAGAATTGAAAATAGAATGACCATTCAATTCTGCAACCCAAAGGAAAATAAGCCATTATATTAAAAAGACACCTGCACTCATATGTTTGTTGCAGCACTATTCACAATAGCAAAGTCATGGAATCAACCTTAGTATCTATCTAACGGATGACTGGATAAAGAAAATATTGCATATATATATATACCATAAAGTACCATTCAGTCACAAAAAAAAGAATGAAATCATGTCCCTTACAACAATATGGAAGAAAATGGAGGCTATTATCCTGAGTGAAGTAACTCAGAAACAGAAAGTCAAATACTGCAATATTCTCACTTATAAGCGGGAGTTAAATGTTGAAATCACGTCCCTTGCAACAACATGGATGAAAATGGAGGCTATTATCCTCAGTGAAATAACTCAGAAACAGAAAGTCAAATACTCTATGTTCTCATTTATAAGTGGGAGCTAAACGTTGAGTTCACATGAACATACAGAGTAGAAAAATAGAAACTGGAGACTCCAAAAGGTGGGGGTGGGAGTAGGAGGGGTGTGAGGATGGAAAAGTTACCTGTCAGGTACAATGTTCATGATTTGGGCAATGGGTGCAGTAAAAGTTCAGACTTCACCACTAAGCAATATATCCATGCAACAAAACTGCACTTGCATTACCCAAATCTATAAAAATTAAAAATTAAACCCTTTCAAGAAAACTAGATTTAACAGGCAGGCAACTTCCCTGGATAGGTGACAATTCCAAATGGAATGGCTTTAATATGGCTTATTCAGGTCTTGATCTACCAGGGCACAAATGAGCACAAAGTAAACTCCTTTATGAAATATTAGTCCCTAACTTTATAAATCTTAATTTTATCATCTCTATAGTAAGGAGAAACAAAATAACCACTTTATAAGGCTATTATAAGAATCAAATTAGGTTATTCTTTTAAAATGCTTAGCACTGTTTCTAGCATAAACTCTGTAAGTATCAGATTTTAGTATTATAATTATTAGCTAAACATTAGCTATTATTATCACATGCTTGAAAATTCAAACCTGGTTCATAGAAGGTGCTCAATTACTTTCTTATTTAATTTGTACTGAACATAAATTCAGTTTTAATATGGATGGAATTATAAGTTCATAGTAACATATGCCACATTTTTGCTCCAAAACACAGAAAGCTCAAAAACAATCTTGCTTTTTCCCTGAAAGCACTATTACTATGCAATTTTGCTGCAGGTAATTATAAGCTGAGATTTTTAGAAAACTCACTGAATAATCCACCCAAAGATAGACTCCATTATTAGTATATTTTCACTAATCAGTTACATATTGATATTAATAACAGACATATACATGCATTTCTAATTCTGATGTTTCTCAATTAAAAAAAATAGGAAAACATGGTGCATGTTTGGTGGCCTCTGGTTACTCAGGAAAAACAAATGAATGAAAATATAAAGTTGTTACTATCCACTGAAAATCAGTGTTTATAAGTAAACAAATTGAAAGTCATTGGCTTTGAAGATGGTTCTGAAAACCAGGTCAATACTTAGTATTTTAAATAGCAGTTTTATAAGATATTCACTGCATGATAGATTTCAGGCTGTTTCATGTGCACGTGTCCAATGTCATTCAAGGTTGCAAATAAATCTGGCCTTTCAAAAGCAAAATGAATGGCAAAAGTTTTCTGGCATACAGCAAGTCTTCCAGGTTAGGCATGACAAAAGTTCAATGATATCATCAAGGCTATCAATCCATCTGTAATGGCAAACTGCAGTCTCTTCAAGAATTAAATATGATGTTTGTAAGAGCAGTGTTGCATTTCTGCTTGTAGGACAAAAAACACAATAGAACTGCAAACACATAAAAGTTTGGTTAAATTAGCTACACAAATAAGTTATTAATTTTTACTTTTAACAAAATGTGTCAGTTTGGGATCCTTAATATTTGATCATTTTCCTAAAACAGACTTCTACTTTAAGTCATGTGATCCATTTAGTCTGTGGTTATACAATTTTAGTGATAGCTTATACTGCTTTCAGGGATGTGTCAAATAAACAGAACAGAGGTGGCACAACATACAATGAAGAGGCAAAAGGAGAAGAGTTTCAATTTAATTCCTATCCTTCTCCAAACCAAATATATTTGATCCAATTTAGCATGTATATTTTTGTTTATTTTAAAAGAAAGATTGGGTATATTTGCTTTGTGAAAATTACCGAAAAAGTGCACACACATCTTATGTATCATAGTCATTTTCAAATCAATAGACTTCATGAAGTGATGACCTAAGCTTTTTGTTGCAATTAGCTTTTCAACCAGTCAATTTCTGTTTAGATCTCAGGCTTAATGTAATTCTCTGTAGGTTAAAGTGAGCTATGGCATTAATCAACATCTCTAGAAAATTCATATATGCCCACAAATAATTGGGAATTGCATTAAACAATGTTTTGGGTCTTTATGCTCTCATTGTTTAGAATATAAAATTATACATGAAGTATAATAAATATATATCTGTTCTGAAGAGTTTAGATAATACCAGTGGAATAACTGCCATAAATGGTTTTAATTTTAGAATTTTACTTAAGATGATGTATATACAGTTCCATTTCGAGACCTGAGTAAGTTATTCTATACTTAGTCACTAGCGAACAAACTGAGAGCCTCAAAAAATAAAAATCTTGACCTTCATGAGTCTCCTAAGGTTCAACCAACTTTCTCTTTATACTATTTATCACTGATAGTGGAGATAAACAAAGGAGGAATGGACAATCATAGCTATCAGGCAACAGAACGTTGAACTTCAGGCACTGAAGATCTAGGTTTGAATTCTAGTTCTACCACTTCTGTGAGATGCTGTGCAATTCACTTCACTATTATGAACCTCCTCTTACTCATTTAAAAAGAGTATGATGATACTTCATAGAAATATTAAGAAATGCAACTGTGATACCACCTATGAAAATGTCTTGTAAATTTTGAAACCCAGCATAAGTGCACCCACAGGTACTAAACACAAATGCTTTATATTCTTTCTTTCATGTTTCTACGAGTGGACTTTTAAAAGCATTGCAGCAGAAATTCACCTAATAAAGGGTGTTATGGAAAAAATCAAGACACATTTTGATAGGAAAGAAACTTACATTAAACTATGGCTACTTTAAATAAGTGAAACCAGAATATTGAAAACCGAGCCATTATATAATAATGTATCCACAAAATGCAGCCTGCATTTCCAAAGATAAAATTATTTTAAAATTACTTTTCAAAAGGTGATGAAAATACTAAAACTAAAGCGATGTTGACTTTAAGCATATGTCATAGCTTATTAGACTTGTAACAAATCAGTAAATTAACAACTCTAAAATTATTTACCTTCTTATTGTAGTCTTTATATGTTAATAATTAGGTTATATTTAAAATATTTGCAGTGTTTGTTAAGCTATTTTTAACTGAAATTTTCAGTTAAATTAATAATCACATACTAACTATTGTGACATGCTCAGGGCTATGGGGTTTGGACTGAATCTTAAACTGACATTCTATATTTACTTGGATAACTCACTTATTCTTTTTATTCTTCAATTTCTTCATCTGTAAAATGAGTGTAATAGCAGTCATACCTACTCCATAAGTTGTTGTGAAGATCAATTGAATTTTTACATGTCGAATGAATAGTCTTAAAGTAAGGACTCAATAAGTAGGACATTAACACTGCTATCAGTTTCTCAAATGTTAGCTACATATGAAACTTGTTCTCTCTCTCCTTTTTGTTTTTTTCTTTTTGTCTAATTCACAGCAAGGAAACTTTCTGTATTAGTCCATTTTCATGCTGCTGATAAAGACATACCCGAGACTGGGTAATTTATACAGGAAGAAAGGTTTAATGGACTTACAGTTCCACATAGCTGGGGAGGCCTCACAATCATGGTAGAAGGAGGAGCAAGTGATGTCTTACATGGCTGGAGGTGGGCAAAGAGAGAGAGCTTGTGTAGGAGAACCCCTCTTTAAAAGCCATCAGATCTCATGAGACTTATTCACTATCTCGGAAGGTTGCATATTTGAAGAACGTACAGTCATAGTGAATTCTCAGCTTTTCTCCATAAAGGCAAAAGTCATAGGCACAAATTTACAACACAACTAGCACAAATCTGATAAGGGCATAAATTCAATTAGCTCTTTTGTTCTATATTTTACTTACCTTATCAATAATACAAATTAGTTATAATGAATAATTATAATTACCAATTATATATTGTTTCACATAATCAAAATTTGTATATTTGCTTCATATTTTCACATTTAAGGTTTCATTTGAACTTCACACATCAGCAAGGTAGAGTAGGCCTTATTATTAATAATAGTGGAACATATCTTTTCCAATTGTGCTAGCCATAATTGAGAAGCTTCCATCCCACAAGAGCATTAAAAAACATCACATGAGCTTCTCTAGCCTGAAGTAAAAGGAGATGTCCTAAATCCATCTTTCAGCTGAATTCTCAAAATCCTCCTTCATTCATGCATCATTACAAGACAATGGTAGGAACAGATGTCACATTAGTTGTCATCTGTTAATAATATTTGTTTTAAACATGACATTTATCTATCCTCTAACATGTCAAGGAGATAAATTTTAAATTCATTTATTTATGAAGTACAAGACTCTTTACGACCTAGAAACTTTCCTGGTCCAAGGTATGACAAGCAAACTCAACTATTAAGTTACATTTCATAAATAAGAAAACTGATGGTCTAAGAGATTATAGTCATTCCTTCACTTAGTAAGTATTTATAAAACATCTTTATGTTGGACCCAGGTTATCCAAGGATCAACCCTATTATTATAAAACAGAAGCCCTGATTCTCATGCTAAGTAAGGTTACTGGCTAGTGTGGTATATACAATTTAACAAGTTGCTGTAAACCAATCAAATGCAATATTAAAATTCAAAATCATTAAATCCAAGCTTTCTGGCTCCACAGTAGCTTTAGTCTTCCTTACTCCAAGCTATATATTTAGAAATTATTGCCCCTCATTAAAAAAATTTATTGTTTCCGCTCCCTATCTAAACAGCCATATTATTTTAATATGGTTGAAGTCATTACCCAGATGATACAATATATATCTACCCAATCACTGGACAGTCAGCTTTTGCAACTGTGACAATTGACATGTTTATGAGCCTATTAAACATTCTTTTATTCTTACTTCATTTAATTTTCAACCATAAAAGAAAGAGCTCACTATGCAAAAACATTTTCTGCGCCTCTGAATATTGATTTCAAGATGTGATTTTTACACACATTCATGTAACATGGAGGTTTTTACTTAAACCTGAAGGAATATCCATAAATCTTCTCAAGACTTGTTTTCTGGCATAGGAGGAGTAGGAGAGGAGCTCTGGAGTCAGAGTGAGTTCAAATTTTGGCTTTCCCACTTGTTATCTGTGTGACTGTTTCTGTTGATATTGCTCTGTAACAAATCACCCCAATATGTGGTGACTGAAAACAGTGATTATTTTGTTATCTTACAGTTTCTGTGGTCAGGACATTGGGACAGGCTGGGCTGGGCAGTACTTACTGGCTCCAGAACTCTCATGCAGTTGTAGTCAGATGGTGGCTGGAACTGGAAGGGCAGTGAGGAATTAGAGCTTTTGAGAGCTACCCAGACTCTCTCTCTCTCTCTCTCTCTCTCTCAATCTCTAGCTTCCCCTGGTGGCCTCTCATTTAGGGTACTCTGGGCTTGCTCCAAGCATAGCAGCTGGGGGCTCCCGCAATATTCCCATGATTAAGGTGGAGGTTGTATCTTCTTTCCTGATATGGCCACTGAAGTGACTTCTTGTCATTTCTGACATATTCTGTAGGTTTCATGCCAGTCCCAAACCAATACATTCAAGCAGAGGAACTAGACTTCCCCTTTTACTGTGGTAATGGCAAGGTTTGAGAAGAACATAAATAGAGAGAGATACTTTTACAGCCATTTTTGGAAAAGAAAATATGGCACAGAGAGCTTGGTCAAGTTACCTAACTTTTCTATGCCTCCATTTCCTCATCTATAAAATGGGCACAATATATAGCACTTCATAGGATTTTCTTGAGGTTTAAAATAATTACTACAGTTTAATTGCATAGAACCTTGCCTGACACAGAATGCCATTTCATAACCTGTAACTATCATTAATGTCTCCAAGTCTCAGAATAAATATCACCTCTTCTATAAAGCCCCCCACCACTACTCTCTGATTTTTCATTTTCTTTTCAAACTTACCATTGCTTTGAGTTATGCTTTTTCTAATAGGCCTTTTCGAGTTTTATTTTAATTATGTGTTCACACACCTACATCCTCCAGTGTACTGTGAACTAATCAAGAGCAGGAACTGAAATGGTTACTCAGTAATACTGGTTTGTTTATTTGGGAATGACTCAGTCCACAGTATGGGCATAAACAGCGGCAACAAAAATGCAAATTAAAGACAATGGCAAAAACAAAGTAGAATAACACAAAATAAAGAAGGCAGGATGTACACCATAGTGACTAATTTTCAGTTAGGCTTATTCTTCTATCAAAGCTTTAAAGGTTACAGTTGTCTTAATAAAGGAGATGGAATTTCCAGGTGAGACAACAGAGCTGTGAGTTGGAAAACTCTGGTCTCAAATTAACATCTAGAAAGTAGATTAAATTTGTTTGTAATAGACTAGCTGAAGTTTAACTAGCTTTCTTATCACTGTAATTTAACATTTAAAGTGTGCATAATTAAAAACATTTGCTAGCAGAAAACAGCATTTGAGAATGAACAAAAGCTTTGAACTGGTAAGTGATGTAAATCTGTAGCATTTTATTTTTAGAAATTAATGTCAATCTAACACAACAAAAATATATGTCCTTGAATATATATATAAATCTACAAAATCTTTAACAAGAAAAACTGCCAGCTTATTTTACCAATAGGAATGTACCTACAAATCATAGGAGTGTCCTGCAAAATTTTAAGCAGGACTTGGCCTCCGGCTTCAATAATAATCATTTAAATTAAATTAAAAAAACATAGTACATGAAAATTTCAGAAAGCCATTAGTGAATAATACAGCACTGGAATTTGCATTTGTCTTCCTCCAACCCCACAAGCAGAGAGATGGTTAAAAATGAATTTTGTAGTTGAACTCTAGGAATGTCAGATCTCAGAAACAACAAAGAAACTCTAATTAGCTGTGATGAACGTTGATTATAAGCGTGGATATAACAATGATTACAAAAGGGGGGAAAAAAGATGCATCAGTCCCGTGTATCAAGTATAGTTGTGTAATTAGAGAAATTTAATCACAGCAGGCAAATGTGATGTATTTGTATTTGTACCATTTTGTGGATTCACTGGCAGAACTGTCCTCAGAAAATACAAAAGCAATAAAAGCATTCCTATTTTATATGCTTTATCTCTAAGCCATTTAATTCTTGAAGGTATTTTTTTCCTTGGTCATTTTTTTGCCTCCTGCCCAAATCCCACAGAAAACTCATTTTTGTGGGATGCCACCACAAAATACTAGTACTATTACCCTATTAGAGTGTCCTTTTCAGTCTGTCCCTTGTTGATTAGGAGTAACAGAAGACACATATGCTCTCAGGGAAAAATAAGCTGTTTTATCTGAAATGTTTGATTATAAGGCATGGCCCCTCATTTGAGTTTCTGAAAGGGAACAGGATAGAATACCTATGTCTAAAGATGAAGCCATGAACAGCATTAGTGCTCTCAAGTTCTGTGACATCAGTCAGAGCTTTGCTGGCTCATGAATAAATTCTCAAATATAAGAAATCATGTGGTCAGCTGAACTCCCATAAAAGATCTGGTAACCTGTTAGCAGGTCATAGAGTTTATCTTGAACGAGAGTCTGGCTAGGAGCTTGCTATCTTTTGATTTCCTGATGAAGTGATGGATGAGAAGAAGAGGTCACCCAGGCAATACAAAGCCAAACCACGCCAAAGCGAAAAACCTCACAGAAACCTTAGCTGGCCCACATTATTCCCAGCAAGAGATTTCTGCTTTGCACTGATTACTCATAAAACCTTTTTCCCTGAGCAAAATTTATTTATTTTTGCTACTGTTGTTCTATAATTAGGTGTTTTTGCTGGAATTAGAAGAAAATATGAAAAAACTGTTCTCACAATGCATTTGAAAATGGCATCTGAGTTATCACTGGTGAAGCTGAATTAAACTATATAATTTATCATTATGACTGTATATCTATGTTTGCCCTGGAAACTCCACTTAAGTATAATAAAAAATTGAAAAAAACATAAATCATTAGATGGTTACACACACATACTCTTTATACATTAGTACTTTGTATAGTTTATTTAACATCTGTATATAATGATTTTTCCATACTCAACCTGATAGAATGCAAATATATTCACCCATATGATAGCATTACCTAAGATATTCAGAATTCCATCATCCTACAGTTTAAACTGCAGAAAAGTTTCTCTTTGATAAAAAGTGAGTCTTGGTACAAACATATTGTAAAATCGGGAAGAAAATATACCCAGTTTTCACCTACATGTGCTAAAGAATCTCAATCTAAAGCAATTTCCAGTTCCTTTTTGTGAGCATATTCATAAAAGAAATTAGATATCATTCTTCCTCCCCGTGACACACACGTAAACCACAACTATTTGAATAAACTTCTGTACTTGACCTGGGAGTCCAAATGCATGTTGGGACAAGGCAGTCAACAGAAATGAGTGAAGCAGGCACTAGATGCAAATGACCAGTCTGCACCATGAGTGGTGGGCAAGAGTAAGATTGTCCACAAGAAGAAAGCTGGCCTAAGATTGTGACATCTTCTGCTATGTTAAGAGAAGCTGCAAATTTTATATAAAATCTCTCTTCCTTTTTTTTTTTTTTTTTTTTTTTTTGAAACAGGACCTTGCTCTGTTGCCCAGCCTGGAGTTCAGTGGCACAATCATGGCTCACTGCAGCCTCACTCTTCAGTGCTCAAGCAGTCCTCCCACTTTAGCCTCCTGAGTAGGTGGGACTACAGAAGCACCACCACACCTGGCTATTTTTTTTAAGTGAAGATAAGGTCTTGCTATGTTGCCCAGGCTGGACTTGAACTCCTTGCCTCAAGTAATCCTCCTGCCTCAGCCTCCCAAAGTGCTAGCTAGGATTACAGGCATGAGGCACCACACCCGGCCCTGAAATCTCTAGATATAGTTTGGATGTGTATACCCTCCAATTCTCATGTTGCAACGTGACCTCCAATGTTGGACATGGGCCTGGGAGGGGGGGTGTCTGGGTCATAAGGGTAAATCCATTATGAATGGCTTGGTGGTATCCCCTTGGTAATGAGTGAGTTCTTGCTCTGATAGTTCATGTGAGAGCTGGTTGTTTAAAATAATCTGAGATCCTTCCCTTCTCTCTCTTGCTCCTTCTTCCACCATGTGATATGCTAGTTCATGTGAGAGCTGGTTGTTTAAAAGAATCTGAGATCCCTCCCTTCTCTCTCTTGCTCCTTTTCCCACCATGTGATATGCTCGCTCCCCTTGACCTTCTGCAGTGATTGCAAGCTTCCTGAGGCCTTCACCAGAAACACATGCTGGCACCATGCTTCTTGTATCACCTGCAGAGCTGTGAGACAAAATAAACCTCTTCTTTATAAATTACCCAGCCTCAGGTATTCCTTTACAGCAACATAAAATGGACTAATATGTCTCCTAATTTTTAAATGTTGGCATAATTTATATGAACCAAACAAAGCATTCTCTGGACTGATTTGGCACACGGGCTGATAGTTTGCAAACTGTTCTGTACTGCGGCTGCTGCCTGGATTATCAAGACTACAGGGTAAACTTCAGTGACAGGCTGTGGCCAGAAAGGGGCGACAGAGGGTCACAGAAGCAAACCAGGCCTATTAGATTCATACTCCCAGCTGCCACAGGGAAAACCTGTCCTGGGTATGGTGCACTTCCAACTCAATCAAGCCAAATCAGTAAGTTGGAGATTGCTGGAAAGGAGGCAACAAGTAGAGAGAGATTAGGGTGAGGGGGAGATGCCAAGGAAACCAGGTTGTTTCAGAGGACACTGGTGAGCTAAGGGGCCCAAAGAAAACTTTTTTTTCAAAGACAATCAGATATCAAATAATATTCACAAAGGGAGAAATGATAAAGTTTCAGGAACAGCACTGACGATGAATGAGCTCTTACAATGTTTATGCCAAAGTCAAAATTCTCATCTTGGCTTCTTAAAATCACCAGAATGGGCCCCAGAAAAAAAGGACCTAATAGAACATGTGCCTCTGTGAATAATTTAAGTAGTGTCATAGCAAGTACATATTTTGCTAACTGATAAATTAGTACAGGAACAAACAAAGTTTGTAGTTTAAGAGTTGGTATAAATTATTGTGCAGAAATGGCAACTGAAATGTACAAGAGTCTTCTATAGTAATCAACAATTAATTACTTTACTGCTATCCTTTAGATGTTTAAACATGAAGATAAAAATTAAAGCTCTCAGTTTTATGTTAATGTTTTTCAATACTCTCACCTTTAGCTGCAGAAATATGGCATACATAAAAGAAAAATGGGGCAAAACCTACTATGCCACCTTCAGAACCAACGTGTTACACGTGAAGAACATTCTTTCAGTAACTTGAGAACATTTTTGAACCCAAGTTCCACTGCCTTGACACTCTGAGAAGGCTGGAGATGATTCCTAGCCCAGAGAACAATGCTCAAAAGCGGGTTGAGCATGAGGTCTTCAGGAGGATGCGTTGGGCAGGGTAACTGTATTCAACTCAGAAGATGAGCAAGGGCAAGACCACCAGAGCCACCTCCAAGGTAGAGAAAATAAGACTTTGTTTCCTGAAATAATCTGTTATTTAGAGAGTGAAGGAGAGATGAGTGTCTGGATTGGGAGGCAAGGTCTGGCCAGTAAAAGCAGTAAACAGAAATTGTTACACTGTCTAGAAAATAGCACCTAGATAGTAAACCAAATTCTAGTGCTACTTTGCAAAGCCTAAACTATACAGGAAGGAAGAAAACAAAATCAGATTCCCCATGGCCCTCCTCCATCCAGCTTTAGTTCTCTTTCATAGTTCCAGCATAATAAGGTTTTAAGAGTTAATAATATTTGAAGCACTCTTTACATAAGGACTCATGCTTTCTTTAACATAATTGTGGCAGGCTTTAAGGTCTATATGTTTCAAAATGGAAAATGTAGCTCAGTGAAGTTGTTATGTGCTCATGGTCACCAAACTGGTAAGCAGAAATGGCAGAACTAAAACCCAGTAATTCTTTAGATACTTAGTGTAATGATATTTTAATTGCACTTACATTTTTTATGCTGTGTATGTATATATTCGTTCATGTTCTCCCAACTGTTTGTTACGTTCTTTATCCTGATCAGCATCAGTCTGATTTCTCTGATCCTGCTGTCATTGGGTAATTGTTCCTCTCTCAGTCGAAGACACCTAATGATGTCGTGATATTGCAAGGCAAGGTTATGATCAACTATTAAGGGATTTGCTGGCTTGCTTTCCATAAAGTACAGGGCAGTGTGAACCCTGAGGATCTGAGACAAGTCTCAGGTAATTTAGAAAATTTATTTTGCCAAGGTTGAGGATGTGCGCCCAGACTCAGTGTCGGGAGATCCTGATGACATATGTCCATGGTGGTCAGAGCACAGTTTGGTTTCATACATTTTAGGGAGACATGAGACATTAATCAGCATATGTAAGATGAACATTGGTTTGGTCCAGAAAGGCGGGACAACTCAAAGCCAAGGAGGAACAACTCAAAGTGGGGAGGGGGCTTCCAGGTCATATGTAGGTAAGAGACAAATAGTTGCATTCTTTGGGGTTTCTGATTAACCTCTCCAAAGAGGCAATTAGATATGCATTTATTTCAGTTACCAGAGGTGTGACTTTGAATAGATCAGGAGGCAGGTTTACCCTAAGCAGTTCCCAGCTTGACTTTCCCGTTAGCTTAGTGATTTTGGGGCCCCAAGATTTATTTTCCTTTCACAAAAAATAGGAACAATAACAACAAAAACAAATCTTCAAAATGAAGAAAATAAATTGTGACACTGTCACAACAATAGGACCGGAGAAAACTTGGGGGAGCCTAGCACTGAAGACCAGAAGAGATAAAAGCTGGAGTGTTCAAATTTGAAAGAAATCAGTGAATTTCAGAGAAAGGGAAACTGACATGCACATGATAAAAATTAATTTCCATTTCTTGTTTTATATGTCCCTAAAGTAGCATCAGGGAGAAGCAGCAACTTGGCAAATGTATCTTTTGTGTTTAAACATCAATTTGATTGGTTATAGATATTTGTCTTTCAAATATTATATTTTCCATAACTAGAAAAGACTAGAAAAATAAACTTTCTAAACTGTTTATAAGCTAAATTTTATTTTGACTTTTAAAACAGAACATTTCAGTAAGAGTAAAAATCTGTAATAAAAGGAAAAAATAGACACTGTTCTTAATCTTTCATTAACTAAGACCAGGATCTTTCATAAACATAATTAACTAGAATTGGCATATGATAGATCCAAATTTAAATGATCTTCAGTAAAAAGGAGCAAGTAAACAAGAGAAATGTGACTTAGAACATACACTTATAAACACACACATATAGCATTAGTATAGCAGGTTAAAGATAGGAGAAGACACTTGCATTTTGGAAGCCTGGGAAGTCAGAAGTTCCTTTCACCTTTCTCCTGCAGTCTCATCTCCCACGTGATAGCCACTGTTGATCACAATCCATTGTCTGGTGCCCAAAAGCTAAAAGTCAACTAATTGCTGCTGATGGTTGAAGAATTCTATTTGGGCAAAGGGAAGTAGTTGAATTGAGATAATTATCCAGTAGCTTACATCTGTTTAAACTGTTGGTCAACCTGTATGTCTCTGAAACTAAACATCTAAAGCATTTTATAATTGCAGAGAAAATTTTGGCATAAAATTCGGCTCCTGCTATGTAGGCAGATTAGTTCACTTCTGCATACACGCTAAGTGCCCATCCTTCCAATCTTCTTCCTCCAGCCCATCTCTTTCTAACAGCCATTGATACTGTAAATTCCATTCCTGCTGGAGACAGCTGTGGCTATAAAATTTGACTCATGAAAATATTAATGAACATTTCTATTTTATCTCTGTGCTTTTCCTCCAGTTTCTTTATGCAAACCAAGAACTGGCTGCTTCCTGCCTTTAAAAAGGGAAACCAAAGCATCTCCCCATTTACTTCTCTTATGGCCCTTGTGAAACATCTGTCACTTGGGAAAGTAAACACACTTACAAAATTTATCATAAGAAATCGAACCATTTGCTGAATCCCAAAGTATAAGATATGCCTAAATATTTAATAGTGAGTTATCTAGGCTTAGAAGTTATCTGGTTGGGGAATGGACTTTTTAGGATCTCTACTCAGCAATTTGAATTTTTCCCCAAAGTCACTAATTTAATTATTGAAACATAATCATCTTCGTTGTGTATTATTCTTCTAGTGAATTGCTCATGTGTTTTCTTAAAACTAGAAATAATTTTCTTAAAACTAGAAGTTGCTTCTTCCTCTGGCAACTTTTTAAAAATTATTTTTCTGTTTCCTGCTTCAGGCTTTATTTCTTATACCCATTACATCTATTTATATCTCCAGTAACTTCCTTTTCAAAGTCCCCTCAGGTTGACAGCTATTTCCATACTTTTAAAAATACATTCTTTGAGTTATCAAGAGTCTCCTTGTTGTGAATCCAATGGCCTTTTCCTCACTGTAATTTGCTTTGAACCATGCCAGTTAAAAAAGGAAGCTCCTGAGTTGATGCCAGATTCTTCACATGATGCAAAACTGTCTCTTTGTCTCTATGTTTTCATTTTGCCATGCCCATTTTATTCTTGGTTTCCAGACTAATTGTCCTTAAAGGCATTTGCATCTTATTATTCTCTTGCTCTGTCGATAGCTCTCCCTCCATTACTGCATCAAATCTAAACTCCTTTGCTTGCCTTGCATGGTCCTCCATCAGTTTGTGCACAAAGTTACTTGTTCATTGCCAAATTTAACCTGGCAGCTTGTATGCTGCAGCCATTTCTCATGAAGAATGAGAATATATAAAATATTAAAAGGGATGAAAAATGCCTTATTATGTTTCAGTTGTGTTCATTTTTAAACTCAAATTTCAGGTTATCATACATTAGAATTTCAGTCCTTATAACATACATTACTTAAAGGGGGAGAAAAGGCTTATGGTAGCTGAAAAGTTCATTGTCTCATTCTGCAAAGTTGTTTATTATAGGTTTCCCCAATTGCCTTATTTTTAGAAATGATTTGATGGCTAAGAGTGATCAGACGCAAAGCTCAAAACTACGTATACATAAGTTCTATGTTATCACATAAACATAGGGAAATGGTTACCGTTATGAACTCAATTTATTTGTTAATACTTCATTAATTTCATGTTAATATTTCTTCCTCGAAGCCTAACCCACAGAGAATTTCATTACCACTGCCATTCAGGTATCAAATCTCTTTCTAAAACAAAGTAAAAAAAAAAATCTTTTATAAAAATGGATCTTTAGTTTTACAGACAAAAGAAACTGTAAAAGAAGATTAAATCTTCATCAGTTTAACTCACAAAGCAAACACATAGGGAAACAGCATTATTCAACATTTAAACTGTCTAATCAGTCTTGGGAGTTTTTTTAATCTATCCAAGGTAAAGGAATTCTACACCCAGTTATGCTAAATTTCTAAATAGTAGATTCAAGTAAATTCTCCACTGAAAGAAAGAAATCACTTCTGTGCTGAGGAAGCTCTATTAAGATACAATCTGAAAGATCAATGGAGCCCTGAAGTGAAATACATACATTTTAAAAGGATAAACATAGGGGGAAATGTCTGTTATGCTTTATAGTGAATATATCCACCCAAATGTTCCAGAGCTCCCTGATTTATTCTCAAGTAACAACCTTGACTCTTTAAACATTGTTTATGGTGGTCAAATGAGAACATACACAAAGTTTCAATACAAGCTATCTGCCTAGTAGACTTCCTTTTGAGAGTAAAACACTCTTAAAGCATCATTTACTTTCACAAACAGCATATGCTCACCATGTGGCACCCATTCTTGTTAACACCAAAGTAGCAATTTGAGCTTAACAGCTTGGGAGCTCTGTTTATAATAATAGTAATACTCGATGTCAAGTCCTCAGAGTTTCAGATGTCAAAGGTGATCATGAACATAAATGCAAATGCCCTAAATCTGCTCTCCTGGGAAAATGATTCTTGCCAAGTCCAAAGAAGTCAGTAGACATACAAATACTTGGTCTCCGGCTTCTAATAAGCCCAGGAATTGTCTTTCCAATTTCACTGCATCACCTTCATCTGGTTCTAATGTATACACATGTCTAGTGAATTAGTTCCCCTTGGGGGAAAATTTTGTTGTCTCAAGAGCTTGAGATGAAGTGCCAATGATCTGATACAAATTGTTGAATTTTTTATTATAACTGTTCCCTTCTTTTTATATGAGCCTGTTTACTTTTTGAGCACCCTGAAACCTTCTAGCATTTCAGAATAATGTTTAAAACATAGCATTATTAAGAAACTTTAAAATTACAGCTGTGAAAACAGACCTATGTCATTATAATCAGTGAGAAAGTCCCTTAGCTGGGATTTCAGAATATAAAAGGAGCACCTGCAGAGAATTGGCAGGGTGAGAACCAAAGAGAAAAGAGAAAACGAAAGAGGAAAAAAAATCCATCAAGCAAAGAGAATGGGGTGTTTCTATTCTTGACAATCCATTTGGAAAAATGAAAGTGATTCAGTATTTGAGAAGATTTATTGTATGCGGGAGGGAGGGTATGGTTACTTACTGCATTGACTTACACAATCATTTACTATATATATTAAATCACTTATACTTTTCCATTTTAAATAGCTATTATCCTATCTGTTTTACCTATAGACTGTGAGCTCTTCTAGTGCTAGAGCGTGTGTGCATCTGACAAACTAGCAACTAGTATATAGTAGATATTCGATATTTGTAGTTGAATAAATGATAGAGACTAGAAATCATATAGAAAACACATTTTTATCAAACTAAGATACAGAAGTAGGAAAATATTCAGTGAAGGAAAAGTATTATTCCATATAAGCATTGCATTAATGGAAAAAAGTGTTCGATATGCATTAACATGCTATGCTAAGACAACCACAAAGAGTAACCAAATTCTGTAACACTCATTTGGGGAACCCTCATGTCTCAGGACAGCCTGTGTGTGTCCAACAGTGTGTAGTTTTTCATTGGCCACTGAACTCCCTGGATTTTAGGAGTAAAGAAGGCAGATAATGGTACTATTATTCCTGTGATTTTGTTTTGTAGAATGTTGTCCTGATAAGTGAGGAAGATGAGACAGGCAAAGGTCCTCATGAAAGCACAGTTCAGATAAGTACAACTTATCAGGAGAGAGATTTCAAAAAGGAGTTGTTGGACTGAGGGACAGAGAAAGTAGTGTCCAGTTTCAGCTGGGCCCCAAGCATGACTTCTCATGTCTCTTAGCCTGTCCTGGTTTGTCAAATTTCCCAGTCCTCTCGGAGTTGATAAGGCATTCTCTTCGCTTTCCTCAAGGTCTATAAATGATGGCTGCTCCTCTTACATTCTTCTACCTCTTCTACCACGAAAAACATGACCTCTCTTTAGTTTGTTCCCATTATAGCATTGTCATTTATTTTCCTTTCCTTTCTTTTTAATCCAAACTTTTTTGGCTTAAACTTCTCTACTTGCCCATCAACATTTTACTTTTCTACCCACTGAGCTCTTGCTTCCAATGATCTCCTAATTGCCAGATCTATGGACACTTTTAGTACTCACTGTATTGATGTCTCTGTTGCATTTGACACTGTTGATTCCTGCTTCAATCATTATACAAAAAAGCTGACAATAATAGGCTAATTATGAGCATTCATATAAGTGCTTAGGACAGCTTTTTAAAAATAGTATGGGTTCTACAAAATGTTCAATATTACTATATTATTATTTTATTCAGTTATTTTTGGTATTCCTCTTTCTGTGTCCATCCTTTTGATTGCAGGTGTCCCTCATCCAGTGTCCTAATCACCCACACACTCTTGCTGTTTAATCTTATCAGTCTTTTGATTTCGAGAACTATTGTGTTATTACTACCACATCTGTATATCTTTAGCCCAGTGCTCTGCTGAATCTTTATATAGCCAACTTCCTGCTGTAAATCTCCATCTCAATTGGCAAATGTCTCCTGAGGGTACAGCCATTCCTTGTTGGAAACCACTAGTTAACTCATATCTGGTTATTTGTATCTTTCCTCAGGTGACTACAGATGTCCTGTGAGCCAACACAATGTCTTCTTCATTCCTGTGTTCCTCAGACACAGCACAGAGCCACACAAATGGAAGCATAAAAACAACTTACAATTCTCTATTTAGAAGATCTTACTTTAATGGGAGCTCATATTTATACTCCCCCCAACACACACACAAACAGTAGTCTCTGTACATACTGTTAAATTTAGTCCTTTTTCTTTTTCAAAAAGGAAGCATCTGGAATGCTTCAATAATGAAAAAAGTACGTTAAGTGGATGGTGACTGAAATTTTGAGATAACAGCATACCGTTAAATTTAGAAATTAGATGAAACTTTCCTTCAGAAAAGATCTGAATAATAATATACTCTATTAAAGGAATGATTTGATGTTTTTAAAAATAATCCAGGGAAACAGAAACTTCTAAAAATTTCACAGCAGCCTAAGACTTGAAAAAAATGATAAAGTGCTAAGGCTGGTATGTCTGAAACCATCACATCTATAGCTCCATGTTACAATGGTAAATGTGCCACAGAAACAAATTTGTCTTGGGAATTTTCACAGCAATAAATATCACAGTCTGGTGGCAGTGAAATGGGAAAGGTTCCCTTGTCCCCCTGGCAGGGCGTGAGATGGGGGAGTGGCTCGCTTCTTCAGTGCCGGGCTGCTCAAACCTCTAAGGGAGCATACAGGTGGGCAGGTCCACCCCACAGCAGTGTCTAGGAGTGAATGTTTGCAGCTGAAGCCCCAGTGGGCGTGTGTTACAGGGTGCTCTTTTAGTTTACTATCTATAGGCAGCTTGTGTTAACCAGCTCAATCAGACCCTCTTCCTTATCACAAGGACAGAGGGATTTCTATATCCCGGAGTTTCTTGCCTTGGTTTACCAGAAGAATTGGATCACACGTGGGCTTGGAGAATGAGTGCAAAGTTTTATTGAGTGGAAATAGCTCTCAGCCTGATGGGGAGCCAGAAGGTAGATGGTCTTCACCCGGAGATGGGCCGCTCAGCAGCCCTGGCTCTCCCGGCCAAACTCTGCCTCTTCCAGCACCTTGGTGGCCTGGCAGAGTGCCTGCGTTGGTGGGTCAGTGTGCTCTTCTGCCCATGTGCTCCCTTCAACATCCTCTTAATGTCCAGCCGCTTGTCTTCTTCCGCAAATGTGTTCCTCTCGCAGTCCAGCAGCTTCTGTCTGCCTTGCTAGGGTCTTGGGTTTTTATAGTCACAAGATGGGGACTCAGTGGGCCAGGGTGGTCTGGGAAAATGCAACATTTGGGTTTGAAGGCAGAAGTGCCTGTCTTCACCTAGGCCGGTGGGGTTGGAGCCCTAACCTGGGACCACGTCCTCCTTTCCCCAGCACTTCCCTTGCCACCTTCCATATTATTTAAAGGGTCCACACTCTTCCCTTCCCAGCACTCCTGTATCAACAGTAGATGGAGTTATGGATCACACCCTCACAAATCCGAGACATAGTTGAGGGAGTGTGGCATGTGTAATACACATTAGCTGGGGCCTTCAAATCTTTTCATGCTGCAAAAACCAGACCAAATCGGCAAATTGCAGAACATATTTAAGTTGTCTTCTTAAGCCACACCCAGCTGGTTGTGAAAGACAAATGATCTAACTGAAAGCAGATCTTCAAAACAAGGTGATAGAAAGGAAATGAGGACTAATACTAAAATAATTTGATGTCAGAATTAAAACAGTTATCTTTATGGTGTGAAGCTATGAAATGGAATATAATTTACTGAGAAAATCATCAATTAAAAGATCAAAAGTGTTAGGTTCTTAGAACCTCTAGGTTCCAAATGTGATATATTACTAGCCTCTGACTTAATAGCCTTATAATTTTGGTTCTTCTCTAACATCTCTCATGATTTTTTCCCTTGCCTCATCCACTCCTTGCCAAAAACCCTTGGTCATACTCCCTTCTTTCTTTTATAAACTTTTCCCTTCTTCCTTTGAATTCTTTATTTGACAAATATTTATATTCTCAACAACAGGTCATATACTTCACAGGAGTTCTAAGAGTCATTAATGGCCTTGACTTCAAGCAATTATAATGCATTGTTGGAAAAAATAAAGTACAAAATAATCATCAAACCAGGTAGAATGTGAAAGTAGTGTAAAAAGGAGAAATGTGTCCTCTGAGAGGAGGACACCAGGATTCCTAACAAGGAAGGAATCAGCTGAGGTAATATACTACAAGTAAAATCTGAATTGGGATATATTCAGGAAAAATGAATCAATCATTTTTTAACTTATGTGAAAGTATAAAATGCAGTGCTTGACTCATGGTATGCATTCAACAAACAATTATTTTTATTTTCTTTCTCTAGGAGTATTATGGGCTAAATTTTGTCCTCCAAAATTCACATTTTGAAGTCCTAATCCCAATATTTTAGAACGTGACTGTATTTAGAAATAGGGCCTTTAAAGAGATAATTAAAACAAAATTAGATCATATGGGTGGGTCCTAACCCAATTTCACTGGTGTCCTTATGAGAAAGGGAGAATAGAACAGAGACAGAGAGGGAGGAACCTATGAAGACAATGACAGAGACGACCATCTATGGGCCAAGGAGAGAGGCCCTTGGAAGAAATCAATCCTTCCAGCAGTTTGGTCATAGACTTCTAGCCTCCAGATCATAAGGAAATAAATTTCTGTTGTTTAAGACACTCCATCTGTGTTAGTTTGTTATGGCACCTCTAGCTCACTAATCCAAGTGATATAGTCCTAGGAAGATAACTTGGATCTCTATTAAGAAGCTGGCATTTGGGGACTGGATTTGTTAGTTAATAATAAGTCAGATGAGGTTTTTGAGCCAAAAAAGTCCCAATGACCTAGGTTTAAATGGAAAGATTTGGCTTTTTAGTTTGGAGTTTAATGGTATGGGAGACAAATTTGGAAGATCAGTTTGGAGAGTATTGGATCATTGGATCAGCCTTAGTGCAAAATAACGGGGACCCAAACTGACTCATTAACAGTGAAAAAGGGATTGAAGTAAAGTGCATTTAACTTGGAAACTGATTATATAATGGTGTTCCAGAGAAGTAGAAAGTTCAGTGGTACCAAGCGTTTAGGATGGTGGAATTATTAATAGTAAATAACAATGTTAATATAATTTTCAAAAAGTTAAAAGCATGACTCTCCTGCAAATATATATTGAATATGTTAAAGATTTTATTCAATTTATTAATTAACAAAGAAACCAGTAAAACACACACACACACACACACACACACACACACACACACACAGATAATCAGGAATCCTGAAATAATTTCTGAATACATGCCAAGCTGATTCATATCATGTAAAAGGCAATACAGTGATTTGGGTCACCTTTTCCATACAGCAGAAATCAAATCTGTCTCAATGGCACAAAAGAGGAATCATTTGCATGACTATCAGTTTTCTAGCAACTTAACTTCTAAGCTTTCAGAAATGCTCAGCGCTCCACTGAAAGGATAGACACCCTGTAATCTTTTTCACCCATTTCCAATCTTGGACTATTTTTTCTGACAATAAATACAAGGGAAGTTAGTTTTCATTTTAGATATGTTAAATATGCAGTGCCAAAGAAACACTCAGGCAAGAAAGTCCAGCATGCAATTGGAAATTCGAGGTTGCTCATCAGTGGAGTAGCAAGTCTGAAAACATTTGTCAGATCTGCTTGATCTTTCCACATACCTCATCAGTGAGTTCAGAAAATTGAGACAACATAATAGGTTGAAATTTGATGCAACTGTTCAGGACTCTTTCCCTTTTCCTCCTCCTTGCTTGTTAACAGTCTGCTTTACTGTGATCCCTGTGTCTAACAGACCTTAAAATCTTAGTTTTGTGTTCTTGACCTGGATTCCCAATTTTGGCCTCTTATTCCCTGGTGTTTGCATCTGGTAGCTAAACCTCACCTTTTCTCTTTTCCTAGGCTGGCCCCTTGGACCCAGATTTCAACTGATACTTCTGGTAGAAAATGCTTTTTACCAGTCTATGCCTAACAATAAAGAACCCAGTTCCCAACTTAGACATTTGACTGGTGCTCCGGTGAGGCCTGTCCCAAAAGAGAAAAGCCAGAGAAGTAGATCTGCACAGAAATTAAAATTTCCCACATAAATACATCTCATGATTTCCAATTTTCTCTCTTGACTTTAATTTCTGTGGCTCACTGGCATTGAATCTTTTTTTTCTTTAGTATCTGCGTCCTGAGTATTTCCCCTATGATTTGTAAATGGTTCTAGTAACCTCTAAGTAAACAGTGTTCATTCATTCAGCATTCTTTCACTCATTTATTCACTTGTCAAAAATTATGAAGTGTCTTCTATGTGCTAAACATTGTATTAGGTGCCAGAAGATCTACAGATAAATAGAATATATCCTTGTCATCCAAAAAGATAACGATTGAGGGTTATATCACAATGAACATTTGACCTTTTCTAGTGCATTCTGGGTTTGCACATGTCTGCTCAGAGGCCCTGGACATAAAGGAGCCATCTGTCAAAACAGACTAGACTGTAACCTTGAAGAGCTGGGAAGCAGAGCTGAAACTCGGGAGTTCTCCTCAAGTGAAATCCAACCATTACCCTCTGGATTTTGATAAAGTTATAAAGAAACTTTTGTCTAGTAATAAATATTAGCCCACAATCTTACCTCAAATATCTGTTTCTACAAGGAAGTGAAGATGGTGAATTAACTGACCTGCGAGCTACTATTTCAGCCTTAAAATTATTTGCTTGCATTGAGATATGAACTTAAATATTACATTCAAAGAAAAACATAAATAGCTTTTGTTTCTCAGAAATGTTGTTGATTTACCAATTCTCTAAAGTGTTCAATCCAAATCTCTTATTTATCTAATAATTTCAAAGCACCTTTAACAAAAATATGTTTATTCTTATTTTATAGAATTTTATCAAAGACGTGGCAAGCAACATCACAAAATTAACCAGGAAATTAATATCAGATAAAAAAGCATAAATGATTCTTCATATCTGATATAAGTTCATTGAGGAAATATAAATTTCTTTTTAATGAAGATAATTGGTATGTTTCAAATAATATAAAAAAATTGAAAGCCAGGGTACTATCTAACAGTAGTTAGATAGTATTCTGTAGAGAGATAGCATTCTTAAAGAACTAGACTGTTAACTATTAAACTATTAAACTGTTTAACTATTGTTAAATTAAACAAAATTCAATGGCAGTAGAAATGCCCAATAGCTCCTTCATAGCAGACATTTATTTCTTCCAGAATCTTTCCAATTCAAATATCTTGATGACCAAATTATATTCAAGAGAACTGGGTAATAGTTTCATTTGGAGCATCTCTGCTTCATCTGAGGCTGCTAGAGTAATGGTAGAGCACAGCCTACTGGTGTGCCCTTCTATCACACCACCCTCCCCTCCCTGAAAGAAACATACATACAATACATAACACATGTAAACTATTTAATATTAAGTATTATATAATATAAAATATTTATATATTATATATAGTTTATATATACTTTTTATTTTATATAAACAATATATATATGATATGATATACTATATCTTATATATAATGTTGCTTTTGGTTGTTGTATATTTGGGGGCAAGCCAACAAAATATTCTAGAAAAACAAATTTCTCACCATGGTAAAAAAAAAAAAAATTAAAAAATCACCGCTAAAACAAAAACACCTTGTTTTGTAACCAACTCTAATATAGAACGCTTTGGGCAGTAGACTCAAAAGAGGAAGAAAACCAAAATGTCCACATTTATTTGGGACAATATCCTTCTGCTTCTTTTTCTACAGGTATCTTTTAACGCTTAAACAGTTACTTCTTATTATAGATGTAACAACATCATATCATCATGGAAACCCCACATTTTCAGAATTTTATTTTTTAATGTTGTCCAAGTAATGGGGTTACATGGACGTCATTCTGTCCCTTAGCATGCTTAGAGACCTAGTAGGTAGCTTTAAAACACATACATATATAAGGCAGGGGGCAGGGGGACACATTTCCAAAATGTACCAAGGTCATTAATGCACCAAATGTAAATGGTCTCCCATTTATCAAATGCCCTAGAGAAATCAGGAGATAATTGAAATGATAGATGAAGAGATGAAATTCTAGGCTAATGGGCTGTACATCAATGAATCAATGTCACATTTATGAAAGCTTTTGGAAAATGATTCCTCTTCTTTGCTTATTCTTAAAGTTTTAAAGTCTAGGAAGACAAGTCATAGGCAGACTGAAAACCAATTAAAAAGAGGTCCCATCAATCTATCAGAAATATTTCTACTATGATTTTTCTCAGAGTAATTTTAGTTTTCACTAAACTAATTTTAACAGAATTTATCATTATCTCTACCTTCTTGTGTAATATTTGTGCAACCTTTCTTTCTCTTTTTGTGAAATCATCAGTTTATAAAATTACCTCACCTGGAGATCAGTTCTCCTACTTCTTCCTTCTGACAAAGTTAAAGGAATTTTATGTTAACCATCAGTCTAAGCAAACTATCACAAGGACAGAAAACCAAACACTGCATGTTCTCACTCATAGGTGGGAACTGAACAATGAGAACACATGGACACAGAGCGGGGAGCATCACATACCGGGGCCTGTCGGGGGGATGGGGGGCTAGAGAAGGGAGAGCATTAGGAGAAATACCTAATGTAAATGACCAGTTGATGGGTGCAACAAACCAACATGGCACATGTATACCTGTGTAACAAACCTGCACGTTGTGCACATGTACCCTAGAACTTAAAGTATAGTTTAAGAAAAAAGAAATATACAAATAAAAAGCATGGTAAAAAACATTTTAAAGTAAAATATTTTTTCAATTTTATTAAAAATGGAAACAATTTTATCAACCAAAAAAATCACTGAGATGTACTTAGGGTGGCTTAAAGTTAAACTTCCCAACAAAAAATGAGACAAATAAGAGCTGAGTATGGTGGCATGCACCTGTAATCACCAGCCCCTCAGGAGCTGGAGGACCACCTTGAGTCTAAGAGTTCAAGTCCAGGCTGGGCAAGGTAGAGAAAACTCTATTTAAAATGAGAAAGAGAGAGGGAGAGAGAGAGAAAATAAGGGAAAAGTTACTTTGTAGAGCAGGTTATTTAAGGTTAAACCAGGCATATGTTCTGTAGAAAACAAATGATGCTCAGAAACAAACGTTCTCTGCTCCCAAAAGTGACCAAAAAAAAAAAAAAAAAAAAAAAAAAAAAAAAAAAAAAAACCTAAGATGAAGATGAAAATCCAAATATTAGATAAGGGCAGATGTGTTAAAATACAAATGTAAGTCCAGCCATTAGCCAGTTTAAGGAATGACAAAAGTATCTTCCTAGGGCAAGTGGAGTTTTCTGTCCATGGAACAAATGTGTGTTTTGACACCTTTAATGAACAATTTTAAAAGGTGCCTATGGTAAGTGATGTTTCCTCCAAGTCAGGCCCAGATTTTGGGGCTCAGCATGGCTATTAGAGCTGCTCAGGAACTTAAAGAGAAGCACTGACAGGTGGCTGTGGGCACAAGCCATCAGCCTTAGAGGAGGCATTCAGAGGAGGCCAGCAGTCCTAGGACAAGGTCACTATCTTGACAGTTGTTTCTACCAGGAGCAACACAGAAAACGATCTTGTTAATCATTTCAAGAGACCAATGGAAATTGCCTCTCTTAGGACTTGCACTGGGAAGCATAAACAACCAAAGTCAGCCAAAAGGTCAGTCCGAGGATCCTGGGACTCACAAAAGAGGAATAGCAAGAAATCCCTGGAAGAACTCTCTCAAAATTAAAAACATTTGGATTCTAAGCTCTGAATAATACTTGGAAATCTGCAATCCTGGGCACAACTCCCCAGATAAATTCTCTGAAATAACTTTAGCTTCTTTTATGCATTCCAGTTGTTCAAATATTGATGTGTTTTTATACTGACTGGAAAATAGTCTCTGTCCTGAGATCCCTGAGTAGCCCCCAGCTTCAGGGCTGCTCGCACACCCTGTTCGGGACTTGCCAGACCTCTCCCAGTCCCCCTTTGGCATGTTAATGCCTAGTAGTAGAGGGCCTTGAAGACTCTGGCAGCTCTGGCACCTACTCTGAATTTGTAGATTTTCTGTGCTGTATGGGATATTAAATACTTTTAATATCACTTATGCATAAATCCAACACTTAAAATGAAACACTATTCTTTTTTTTCCATTCCATCTTTACCATAACAGTTCTTCCTTTCATACCAGTTTTCCATACACTTCACAAAAATATAAGCTTTCCTCACCCCACACCATCACCCTTTTCTATAATGCTAACAAAATGGAATATTAATATTACTATTTGGCATTGAATTCAAAGCTTCAATTATTGTTTCCAATTCGAGCGGCCCTTTCTGAGACTGGCACAGCATGAGATAAAAGGGATATGAGATGTGACTATAAAGTGATGAAACTGATTGTCACATGTGGCTTATGGGATTTCCCAGATTACTTTTTAGTCATGTTTTGTATTAGTCAGTGGGTAAAAACTAGCTTTCTGGGCAAAAAGATTTCCTGCATCCCCCAAATTAAATATGCATTCTCTTTGTCACATTCGTGAGGGCTCTTTCCAAAGAAAAATTTAGTGTCTTTAGAGAACTCCAGAGCCTAATTAGTCATTTTTTCTTTTGCACTGTTAATCCACTCTCTTAAAATATTTTGCTCTAAGAGCAGGGTATTTTACCTGGCATAATAGAATACTATCAGTGTCTCTAGTGGTCAGCAAATACAAAATGACAAAAATAGCAGAATCACACTAAATACAGTTTTTATGAGGGCAGAATTTTTAAAGGAGGCCAAACAAATTATACTGAGTGTCTTGTTCCTGTGGCCATCAGTTGATCCATAACTCCAGACAGTGGCTATGAAGTACATTAAGAACAAGGCAAAAAACCCAACAAGAGATTCTGCATGGTTACTTCAACATAACCATTTACCCTGAGGTTTTTTTTATTGGGATGCAATTTTTGCCTTTCTCTGCTTAGTTTAGAAATGAATGGTATAGTGTTTTGGGGTGTGTTTGAGAGGATGCTGAGTGCTTCCTGAAAGTTTATCACAAATTGTTGTTAATGGCACAGGCAAAGGAAGACAGGAAGCTTGCATTTGGTACCAGAGTTTCACTCTACTGTTTGAACAACAACCCAGTGTCCTAAGAAAGTAAAATCCGGTGTTTTTATGTTGTTGATCTAACCTCTTCAAAGTAATTTCCCCTAATGCAAATTGTCTATGTATAGTTAGAAATTAGAGAGAATCAAGGTAAGAACTACTGCAGGTAGCTACTCAATCCTGGTGTGTTTATGTAGATATACTATACCCACATGAAGAAAATTAGGTGATCTTCATAATGATGTGTTAAAGATCTTTCAAATATTTTTCCTCTAATTTACATAGCAAAAATAACATTTGAGCATAAAACAGTATATATTTATTATCTTACCAATATGAGATCATACTGTACATTCTCTTTTATGAACTACTTTATGTTTTAACTTAATATTCTATGAATATTTTCAGGTTATGGACATTCTAAAATCAGTTTTAATAATTGTTACATAATGCTTGGTTTTTAGAGACAGTTTCCTCTTTATGAAGTTTAGTTTATTTTTATTTTGACACTATTACCAATAATGTTACTATTAACATCCTTCTAGCTATTTAATAAATATTTGTGCTAATAATTCATGGCTATAGTATGACACCATAATGTTGCTGAAAACTATCTTGCACAACTGCAGTCAACCTGTCATTTGTATGGTGGTCTAAAGTTTCTGTCTACAAAGGAGACATTGAAAGCATATTCTGAAATTGGTACAATAGTGATTTTAATTTTAATGTTTTTCTCTACTTGGAGAGTTATTTCAAAATATCTGGCACGTATACCCTGAATTAGACATGACTATTACAATAGTTTGCATTTTTAGGAAGTGTTTTGATTTTTAAATTTTAAACTGGTTCTTTTGATCAGAGATAGTGTAGTGTATTCTCTGTAAAATTTAAATCCTAGATAGTCCATCACAAATCACAAGGGATGATAAATTATTCAATAAATTTTGTTTGAATAAATAATTAGTAATTTGAGGGAAAACTCATTTAGAGCTACATCTCACATCATTTACCAAAACAGATTTGGGTGGACTATAGATAAATATCTTTTAAAACAAACTATTGAAAAACTGTTTTTAATTGGATATTCATCAAATCTCTGAAGAGAAGAAGAGTTTTTATAATTACTGTAGAAGTAAGAGAAAAATCACAAAGAGGACAAGCAATGACACTGTGCTCAGAAATTGTTTTTTAAGCTTTTGTATGTTATAAAAACATAGATAAAATAAAAAAAGAACTGTAATGTTTGAAAATACATAAAAATAGCAGATTGCCATCCTTGTTAAAGAGAAACACAATTATTAATAGGAGAATGACTAAGTAAATAAAAACATTCTAGAAAGGGGTAATTTAAATCCATAAAAGTTTGCAATTTCCAACTAATCAATATTTTAAAAACATCATCCTTACTAGACATCAAACAAAATTAAATTAATACTACAATTGTGTAGCATGTTTTTACCCTACAAAATGTGTTAATTTCAAATATAAGATAAGGTACAATGAAGCCATCTTTCTTTTGTAAGGTATCGCTGATAGAGGTAAAAATATGTATCTAATGTATTGGAAAGAAATATGTCACTGTGAATCAAAAGCTGTAAGAAACATATATACCATCTATTAATTGAAAAAATAATAATAACACAAATAGCTTGCTTTTAGGTTAAGGGTGAGATAGCAGACACCATACATAGGCTATCACTGACTCCATCCTATGCCAATGTCAAACTATTCACAAGAATTTTTACTGTTAAGACTAAAAAATGATACCAGATCCTGTCTCAGCACAACATTTAGGAAAGCCACATCCAATCCATCAATATTGTATAAACTTGAGTACACAAATGTTGAATGATGTTTCAGAAACTAAGAAACCTCACACACATGCATGTATATGAAAATAAAATCACATTACATGAAAACAAAGATGTTTCTGTAGTTGTCTAGCATAGTGTGCCTGTCACATTGCATATAGCGCTCATGCAATAAGTACTTGTTGAATGAGTGAAACACAAATAAATAACAATATATAGAACTCTCCCTGCCGGGGAAAAAAAAAAAAAGAGTCAGGAAAGAAATGCAACAAAATGTCAAATGCATTTGTTTGTTGGGATTATGGGTAACTATTTTTCATTTTCCTAATCTCCTTATATATATTTTTTACTTAAATGGATTTTTTTTTTAAGTAAAATTATGATTACAGGCGGGGTGCGGTGGCTCAACGCCTGTAATCCCAGCACTTTGGGAGGCCGAGGTGGGTCGATCACGAGGTCAGGAAATCGAGACCATCCTGGCTAACAGGGTGAAACCCTGTCTCTACTAAAAATACAAAAACAAAATTAGCCAGGCATGGTGGCGGGCGCCTGTAGTCCCAGCTACTGGGGAGGCTGAGGTGGGAGAATGGTGTGAACCTGGGAGGCGGATCTTGGAGTGGCCAAGATCGCGCCACTGCACTCCAGCCTGGGCCACAGAATGAGACTCCATCTCAAAAAAAAAAAAAAAAAATTACAATAAATATGTATTTTAGACTCTGTCCTACCACAGTTTGAACACTTCTAAGTTGTTCTATTTAATGCTCTGGTTAGTTCTAATCCTGAGAATGCTCCTTATGGAAGCATAGGAAAGGCCAGTTTATGACATATTTCTTCTGCTTCTTCAGTACCTGAATCCGATATCTTACTTAGGAGGGAGGAAAAAAGCAAAGATTTCTGGAAGGACTTAATGGAAGAGATATTGTTTGAGAGCCTGGATTTCCACAATATTCTTATATTAGTTGTATTTATATGCAATGACCTACCTAGAGTACTTAAGCATCAAAACCCAGAGACGGAAATGCATCAATGTCTGGGGTCAATGACTGATTTGCTGAAGTTTGTCCAGTATATTTGGTGGAAATCCAGATTGAGAAGTCTCCATTAAATTTGATGAGCACATGAGAAGTCACTGGTAGCATCTGAGTTGGGAAGCTGCGTGGGCTGAACACCAATGCATTTGGTAGCATTCTCACCTTCACTCAGAGATTGCCTTCAGGTTGTTCTCTGGAGGGCGTTCTGCCATTTCCAGCCCTTTCCTCACACTATCTTTAAACCATAATTGATTTCTATTTTATTCCATTGGTACTCTTCTCTTTGCCATGTAACGACCTGGTTATTATGAACTGATGTCAATAAGTTTCCCCTTTCACATAACAAGAACATTTTCGTGAAGGCCTTCTGGGAATAATATCTAACTCAAAAGGAACAGAGGGCCGGGCGCGGTGGCTCAAGCCTGTAATTCCAGCACTTTGGGAGGCCGAGACGGGCGGATCACGAGATCAGGAGATCGAGACCATCCTGGCTAACACGGTGAAACCCCGTCTCTACTAAAAAATACAAAAAACTAGCCGGGCGAAGTGGCGGGCGCCTGTAGTCCCGGCTACTCTGGAGGCTGAGGCAGGAGAATGGCGTAAACCCGGGAGGCGGAGCCTGCAGTGAGCTGAGATCCCGCCACTGCACTCCAGCCTGGGCGACAGAGCGAGACTCCGTCTCAACGAACAAACAAACAAACAAACAAACAAACAAAAAAAAAAAGGAACAGAGGGATTGTATGTGCCAGCTTTGATGGATTAGATGTGGCTTTCCTAAATGTTGTGGTGAGACAGGATCTGGTATCATTTTTAGTCTTAACAGTAAAAATTCTGTGAATAGTTTGACATTGGCATAGGATGGAGTCAATGATAGCATATGTATAGTGTCTGCTATCCCAACCTCAACCCCAAAACAAGACAAGCATTGCAGACAACAGAAGAGAAATGCCACACACAACAAATCACATCATGTGTGTGGCTGCCAGTGGGCTGGTAACACACAACAGCTACCAAGCAAATAGGAACGGCAAATATGTTTGGAAAAGATGAAAAAAAAAAAAAGCAAATCCCAGATATTCAGAATCCTTCACAGCAGTCTCTCAACATTCATCCCTGGGCTGGTGCTGATCTGTGACCAAGTTTTTGCATGCATTTGCACCATAATGAAAAAAGAAAAAGGAAAAGTATGATTTTTTTTTTACACAAAGTTTAATTTTTTCTCAACTTTTAATTTAAAAATTATATGATTACTTCTTTTGATTACTAAAATGACCTTCTATATAAAATGATGGTAAACATGGATGAATGTTTCCGAAAACATTCACATATTTGTTTCCTTGTTTTTTTTTTTTTTAAAAAAAGGTGGAGTCGTAAAATCTAAGTCTCAGAAACTCTTCTCTACTGTAAAGTTTTCCAGATGGCCTATCAGTTTGCATTTTTACATAATATCACATTTTTAACTATGAAAACATAGAAGATAAATCTTTCTGCTATCTCCTCTTTGTTAGAAAAAAATACTGAACATAATTTCCCTCTTCTTGAAAACTCAGAGGTCACTGTTACATTCCTTTATTGTACTCTATTGTAAAAATAAGAAACTTATGTCTATTTTAAATGAACCCAGGCTAACCCATGTCTTTAATTCTTCTGTAGGATTATTCTTCTAATTTTACTTTCTTATCCTTTAGTTTTGTCTTATCAACTATGAATGTACCAGGTTGGAGCTGGCAGCAGTTCCTTTGCTCTGGTTGCTTCCTCTCCCTGCCACAATTTTGTTGAAAACTGGGCAACACACTTGATGGATGAGAGCAAAGTTCAGAATTTTAAGTATCTGACCACTGAAACATCTAATTTTGTTTGGGAAAAACATTTGTGATTATTTTCTGTTTCGAAGTTCTATTCTAGAAAGGTATGTGGCAGTTACTGGAGACAGAATCTCTTGACAACCATTCCCAGCCCCTGTCTGCATTTTTTTTTTTTTTTTTTTTTTTTTTTTGAGATGGAGTCTCGCTCTGTCACCCAGTCTCCAGTGCAGTGGCCTGATATAGGCTCACTGCAAGCTCGGCCTCCCGGGTTCACGCCATTCTCTAGCCTCAGCCTCCCGAATAGTAGCTGGGACTACAGACGGCCGCCAGCAAGCCCGGCTAATTTTGTTTTTGTATTTTTAGTAGAGATGGGGTTTCACCGTGTTAGCCAGGATGGTCTCGATTTCCTGACCTTGTGATCCGCTCACCTCGGCCTCCCAAAGTACTGGCATTACAGGCGAGAGCCACCGCGCCTGGTCCCCTGTCTGCTTTTTTTTTTTATTCTACAGAACCCTGAAAGGTTTTTTTGTTTTTTGTTTTTGTTTTTTGCAGCTAGCAGTGGCCATGTCAAATGATGCCAACTTATGGAATCTAAACAGAAGTCTTGAGAAGATTTCTGGGGGCATTTCCTAAGAAATAAGAAAGACATTGGGCCATCCTCTTCCTGCTTCATCTTTCGTAGATATAGATGTGATGTGTGGAGGTGCATAAGCCATTCTGAAACCATAGATGAGAAATATGGTATGAAATGAACATTCTATGGATCCTGAAGTGGGAAAGGTGAAAGAGCCTGGGCACTTGGAGGCATTCTTGAGTCATTTTGCAAGCCCTGCATGTCTACTTCTCTCAAAACCACTTACAACGGGAAATAAACAAACTGCTAAGTGTTTAAGCTTCTCCTGGTTATTTGCAGTTAAACACATTCTGTGCCACACCTGAGTATACCCCATTTCTTTACATGTAGGTTCCACTGAATTTGTTCTACCTTTAAATATTCCCCAAGGAGGTTTCAGAATTACAAAATACAGCCAAGGTCACTTCCAAATTGCTGAAGAAAGTTTCATATGAACAGAGGGAAAATGTATAACCAAAGTACATTAGTAACTCGTACCTCAATTTTCTTTGGAAGGATGGAAAGGATCTAATATAAGGAAATATTCCCAGGGCCACAAGCCAAGAGAGAGAGAGAGAGGGCCTTGTGTTACTATAAAATTATTCATTCCTGTTCTTTCACTGTTTCAACAGTCAAACCAATAAAGACACTTTCTGATGTCAAATTTATTGTGTATATATTTTGAAAATTTCTTCTCTGGTGCATCTTTAAATAACAGGTCATATACTATGGAAAAAAGTTGTCAGTAATTATCAAAAAGCTCAGAGGCACTTGTTCAGCAGCCAAGAATGAGAAATTTAAGCAAATGGCAGAGAGCTTCATAATGGATTTAATAACAATTTGGTGCAAATCAAAATCAACATGTCCCATCTACAGGATGTTTATCATTGATTTTTTCCTTTCATTTCAATAAGATGTTAAAAACTCTGTGTTAAATAACTTTAGACAGCGAAGAGCTCATCTGTGTTGATTTTTTTTTTTTTTAAAGAGCTCATGTGAATAAAATAAAACAGAAATGCTTGTGTCAGCTTCTCTTCATTTCTCAATTTATTACCTGATCACTCATGGAGAGCACCAAAAGCAGAGTGCTGTGATCCATGAATGTAGATTTCACAAATATTTGAAAGTGTACACTAACATTTCCCCATTCTAACAGTGAAGGTCTAGGCCATCTTCAGCCATTTGGAGGAATTCTTTTACCCCTCAGAGGAAAGCTGCCTGCATTGTGTGAAAGGATGGACCCTGCATATCCTGAGTAAAATAAAAAATCTAGCTGATTCAGAAGTCAAACTCAGAAGCAGAAAGAAAGTTTTAAAATATTAGAAAATAGAGGGAAGAAAACTCAGACATAAATCTATCAGCCTATTAAAAACATAATTACTATACACATTTTATGTATTTTTAATGGTAAAATTTTCCTTTGCTTCTTTTGTCATTGACAGATGCATTGTGTGTATGTAATTATATATCCTGTTTTTTTTTTACTGACTTTCTGTAAGGAATTTCATGTTGTCACAGTCATTATGATCATCATTTTAACCACTATATTATAATTCATACTTAGTAGAGTACAATTTTCTTACTTTTCTTTGGGCATTTAAGTTGTTTCTAATACCATAATATGTTGTTACAAATGCTACACTAAAAAATTATTGTGTTCTCTATTTTAGATTTGTTCTTTAGGATATGTTTTCCAAGGTGAAATTACTGGGTTAAAGGGTATGAAGATTTTCATGACTCATTATACACACTGCCAACTTGTTCTACAAAATGGTTGTAAAAGTCATGCTCCCACCAGAGATACATGAAAACTATTTGTTAAGAATTTATACTGACAGAGGGAATATGACATTCCAGGCTGAAGTAGGTGGGAGCCACTTAAATATCTATTTCTACAATATTTCCTTTCCACAGAGTATTCCTAGGAATACTCATTTCTATTGTTGCTTTCTGAAGACGATGGTGGTGATCAAGTATTATGAAAGCACATACTCACTGTCTTAGTCCATTTGGGCTGCTATAACAAAATGCCATAAACTGGGTAGCTTATAAGAACAGACATTTATTTCTCACAATTCTGGAAGCTGGGAAGTCCCAGATCAAGCTGTTTTCTGATTCATAAATGGTGTCTTTTTGCTGTGTAAGAGGGGCATGGCAGCTCCTAGGACCTCTTTTACTAGGGCATTAATTCCATTAATGAGGGCAGAACCCTAATCACTCAACCACCTCCTAAAAGACCCCATCTCTTAACACTAACAACTTGGGGATTAGGATTTCAACATATGAATCTGGCGAGGACACAAACATTTAGACCATAGCACTCACTAACCTGTCTCTAAGATATTCCCTTTACACAGTAATATATTCAAAGTTCTGGGATATGCTGCCAGAAAGACAATTGTTTCTTTAGCCACTTTCCCGAACATATCCCCTACTTAGTGTCCCCACCTTTTGATGGCACCTGCTCTCATCTTGTTTAGTAAGTGTGCTCTAACAAACATGCCTTAAGAAAAGGATAATGTACACATTATATGCAGTTGTTAATCTGGCACACAATAATCCCCCCCCCCCCCCCCCCACATGCCCAAATCTGAACCAATTCTAGAAATTACCTGCTGCAAAATGATGGCAGGAATAGCCTAAGGCCAAGTGCCTAGATATTAGATCTGGATTGGCCCAAACCTAGTCTGTATGGCCCCAAGGTTTAAGATTCCCTCAAGAATTTGGGGAGGGCTAGAAAGAGAAGAAGTATATAGCTATCTCTGAGGTTCTGCTTGAAAGAAGAATTCTCTCTTTCTTTCTTCATTTTCTCTCTGATTTGTTTAAACGATTCCTGGTATATGTGATTCTTCTTTTGTAATGAAGCTGCTGTTGTATCACAAATAAGAGCAGAACCATAGGAAAAGGAGAAGTGGTGGTGTTAACAGCAACTCTGATGGAATATTCCACATTAACCACTTGCCACATGGTAGAGTAACAGTCAATAGTACCACTTGTTATTAGTAGTATTAACTACACTTATTCCAGATTAATACAAGGTTTAAACCATTTCCTTAAAAGGTAAGTTGGCAGTTTCTCTGAATTTTAATTCCATTTGATATCACCCCACCAATAACAGATAAAAACCACTTCAGGTAGTAATCTTAAATCACTTGTTAACAAGGTGTCCCTGAGGTTTACAACACTAACTGACAGACGCACTTAATAAAAGTTTACCAACTAAATGAACTACAATGAACAAAGATAAACAGATCAAGTCTTAGGCCTCTAGAGCAAAAAATAGAAAATGGCAGCAGAAACAGAACTAAAGCAACAGAACTGAGCTCAAACAGAAGAACAACAGAAACTGAGTAAGTTAAACTATTGATATCATCTATAAGTTTGATAATTTGTTCTAGGCGAGAACATAAAACTCTGATATGTGAATAGCATTTGAATCTAACATGAAGATTTACTGGAGTATCAGAGAGACACAGTCAAAAAATATTATTTGGCAACATATATCTAAAAACCTGTCAACTTTATCATGTCACTCTCTAATAAATGATCTAGTTGAAAAAATAATAAAAGAACACAGCTCAAATAGTTTCAACAGCAATATTATCAATGTGGTTAAAACTGTGGATTCAAGTCCTGATCCTATCATTTACACACTTTCAGGCTTTGAGGAGGACACTTATTTGCTATAGCATCCAGTTTTTTCATATGCAAAATATTACCTCAAAGAGTCATTATGAGCATTAAATGACATAATGGATATGAAATATTTAGCAAAATGCCTAGGGCATATTAAATATTCTGTAACTATTAACTATTAGTAAAGTATTATTGATTTTATTTGTGAGCCTCGATGACAAAATACAGGACCAATTTGGACTGAAACCCACCTTAAGTAATAGCTACAGAAAAGAACTGCTGAATTATATTTTGGGCTGAAGCCCAGAGAGACTCAGTGGTTTTCTGAACTGGTGGAACCCAAGAATTTCAATTCTTAATCTGTGTTCTCTTGACATGACCCAGCACTCCTGTGCCTCTGGGTGTTGCAACTGTGCTAGACCTGATTTCTAATGACAGGAGACATTTCATCAATGTCATCTCAGAGACATACTTAAAACAGCAAGGCTGGATCACCAATATGTAGTAAGATCTTTAATGAAATCAGTCCTCCAGAATTAAAGTGCTATTTCCCAATTTTCTCACACCAGACTTAAGTTGGGAAGGGACTACCACACAACATCAAAGGAAAAGTTGGTGTAATGAGCTGATAAGGGAGGTACACCCGGAGAAATGGCAATGTCTTACTGAAAAGACTTCTTACACTTTTCTATTTGATTACCAAAACTTGGCGGCTATGATACAAAAATTAAAGCAGTTTTCAGTCTGTATTAGATAATTTTCCTTTATGGGTATTTCCCCCTCACCCTTTTTTTTCAAAAAAAAAAAAAAAAAAAAAAAAAGAGGAAAGAAGAAACTAAGGCTATATTCTTAGAGTTCTAAATCATTAAACATATGACATAGTATCAGACCTTCTTTCCGCCATGTAAATCTTGGAATAAAGTCATTAAGTCAAGATAAAACATCCTGTTTCAGGGATAACAGTCTTGGGGAAGGACCCAGTGAAAAGTTGGCTCTACTCAACACCACCAAATTCCCGAGATGCACCTTATAAAAAGTCTATGTCCTGTTTCCAGAGATGCCACAGCTAATATTACATATCTGCCATTAATGTTATGACCTGGGATTCAAAGCTGCTGTTTATTCAATCTCTCCTATAAATATAGAAAATTAGATGCAAAGAGCCGAGCAGTGATACAGGAGGAGTCGATTTCATTATATTCTATTCAACCACATTCATCCACAGTACTCAAATATATGAGAGGAGACCTGGTGCCAGGAGTACAAGAGTGGGGAGCCAGTGATTGGAATCTTCTTAATCTTACTCTTTTTGCCCATTAACCAAAAAAAAAAAAAAATTGTTTTCTTTTTAAAACATTCACCATTAAAGAATATTTAATGGAGTCAAACCATATGTGAAGCCTGGAAAAAGTGTAATAGACTGTAATCTTTGACATTTTCCACATAAGTCATTCTGCAACACTTGTTCACTGTGGAAATTCCCAAGATGTCAATAACTAAAAACAAGTTCCATATATGAGACTGAAAGGCAGACAGATAGAAGGAGGAGATAAATCAGATATGCAATACCCAAATAAGGATTGTTCTTACTGATCAAAATATGGGAAAATGGAACATTGAAAGAATCTCAAGTTGAAAGACTATGAGGCTTTGGCCATAATATGTATTACAAGTTGATGAGGAACTTTTCTTGTTGACCTGGAATCTATGACAAACCCCAAATGCTGAGGTCAAATAGACATCAAGTATTCTGTGTTCTAAAAAGACCTGCCAACGATGAGAGCCAGAGCTTATTAAAAGGGTGTCATGTTAGCACTGCTACACTGGTCATCCCAATCTGTATAACCAGAAGGCTAAGGATAGGGTGAAGTAGCCTGCATCTCTACCATTTTATAGGGCAATACTGTGGGAGCCAAGAGACTTCCAGAAAATAGCATCTTTGCTGTCTTGTCAGTGCCTCCCCAACACTGCGGGCTGGCAGTTGAGAGAACCCCATCAATAGAGTTCACCACTTAGCAGGAAGTAGGGGAAATGTGAGAGTCAAAACTGTCTAGCAGAAGCCAGCATCTATGTCAAGGAACTATGCTTTGAGGAATTCTCACAGTAATCTCCAAATACATGAAAAGCCAGGGGAGGGGCTCCTACCCTATAATTCCTGCTTCTCCGACTACTGACTATGGTGTCCATCACATCTATGTGGCAGAAGCCCCAAATACGGCCTCCTCATAGGACTCTCGCCTTTTCCCTACAGGTTCTAAATGTCTATCTCAATACCAGAAGAATCAGAACTTCAAAGAAGATTGAGAAAGATCTCACTTTCTTCTTTGTTTAATTAAACTAATTCATTAATCTATTTGTGAGATAGACTCTCACTCTGTTGCCCAGGTTGGAGTGCAGTGGCATGATCTCAGTTCCGGGGTTTAAGCGATTCTGCTTCCTCAGCCTTCTGAAGAGTTAGGATTATAGGTGCGTGCCACCACGCCCAGACAATTTTTGAATTTTTAGTAGAGACAGGGTTTTGCCAAGTTGGCCAGGGTGGTCTCGAACTCCTGACCTCAGGTGATCCACTTGCATTGGTCCCCAAAAGTGCTGGGATTACAGGCATGAGCCACCGCACCAGACCTCACTTTCTTCTTTAAAGCAGTTCCCTCAAATCTAGGGTCAAAACTGAACTAGGGAGAAGAGAAGAGACAAGATGAGAGTTTTAAATGAGATTGGCGTAAGTATTCAAAAACTGAGCAGGGACTGGAAAAATATAGAAATTGACTGAGATCACACTATAGCTAATACTGACTATATAGTAACTTATCTTTACAACAGCCCTTCAAAGTAAGTACTATCATTCCCATTTTAGAGATGTGGAATGATACACAAAAGGTTATGTAACTTTTCTGAGGTCATGCAACCAGCACATGGTAGAAGCAGGTGGCTCAGGTCCTCACTATTAATACCATTTCCTTCTACTTCTCACAATTAAGAGGGAACGGAGACACAAAGTGTGGTTTAAGGAGAAACAAAATAATTTCATATTACTATCCCACTGAGTTCAACTGCTCAATAAACTGGTTACATATCCATATGAGACACATAAGAAACGTTGACTGAGATGAGTTAATTCTGAACGGACCAGGATAGGTGGGACCATCTATCCATTATACATATATATTTCTTGGTATAAAACAATATCACTGGCCTTATTTTTTATATTATCCTAATTGAAAATAATACAAGCAAAATATAAACACAGACATGAATGTAGCTTCACGTTTAGTAATTTTCTAAGAAGAAATTGAGTTATTTCACCTAATTTTCAATTGACAAACCAGTGTTCATTACTAATCTATACATCCTTGCTTCAGCTGGGAAGAAATGGTCCAGTTTCTAAGCATGAAGATATGTTTTTAAAATATTATTTCCAACATGTCTTATATTTAAAATTAGATACAATGAATTCATTTCTAGCAATTTTATATAGAGGGTGAGGCAGCCCAAAAAGCCTGTGAAGTCTCTGGTTTGTGGAATTTTGTCCAACCCCCTGCAACTCAATCACATTTAGGATCACAGAAAAGTAGAGTCTTCTGAAGAATATTCTCGTCCGTCTTATTTATCACTACAGGCAACCTCTCTATTGAACTTAGATGAGTAAAGTTTTGATTGCTTGATCTTTCCTACAATAACTATTTTGAGCCTTTATTTGTGGGTTATATTCAATCTCTTATAGATTTTTTTCTTGCCTATAATGGAAAAATAAATACATACATATCAAACCTAAGACTTCTCTTTATCGTTGTTTGTTTCCCTTTCTTATTAACTGGGGACCCTGTATTTCCTTTTGCCTTGCTCTTGTTTCAAATGTGTTCTAAAAGGTTTTCTTCTCCTCCTCAGTGACCTGCTCTAATTGGAACTCATTTTGTGTCTTGGCCTTCTGACTGCCCCACAGGCTTCTGCTGTTCTCTTCCTCTCGTCCTTGCAGATCTGTCCTTGTTCTATTCAACAGATAATTGCTTTTTGCATTTCAGATATTAAAAACAGACTATACCTTACAGATGGTGGACTCCTATGGTTTCCTTATCTTCCTTTTCATCAGCATGGTTATCTCTATGATTTGCCTTTAATACTCTCATACTTTTTACTTTTAAAGAAATTCCCAGAACTCTCTTGAATCACTTTTCCTCTGAGAGGCAGTGTCCATAGGACAGTCTCGTCAATATGCTAAGCTCTATCATGTGTCTGTTTTATCCCTCTCTGAATTCTGCTTCTTTATTCCTTTGCCTTCCCTAGTATCTGCTATTTCCCCACTACTAGTGACTGATAATGGGCTCAGTACTATAATTACTCTACTTGCCATGTATTGAATTACTGGTGGGCTTGTAGCCTCTTTCATTTCAGGCCATTGCTGTAACTTCAAGCAAATATTATTCTCATTGTAATGAGCATAAGAAAATAAACCTAGAGGTATATAATCCAAAACACTCTTTTCCCAATGGCTGCATTTTCTGAAGTTCTGTTATTTTCTCACATAAATGTTCTTGTATTATATAAGAATCTCTCTTCTTTACTCTAGTTCAGCTAATTATTTTATTTTTATTTACATATTTATAAAGTGCTATAGGCACACACAGCACTTTCAGAGCAGTAAAGAGAACCAAAATCAAAACATAGTCTTCACCCCAAGAGCTTAAAATCTATTTTCATATTTCCAGTATTTTTCAGAACTACCCTAAAATGAGTCTTTTAGGAGAAAGCTTGAATATACAATTGTATTTGCAATATCTGCAGAACCCAGACAACTCAGAAATAAATTTACTTTATCCCAGACACAGCTATCGGGGTTGTAAATATGTAAATAGGTTCCGGCCTTTCACACCTGAATGAATGGATTGTATCCTGCAGAAACCTGTTTGGCTTGAGAGATTTAATTAAGACAGGAATGCAAGAGTTTTCTTGGGACAAACAGGATTACAGTATTTCATAGATAATATGGAAAAATTTATGAGAATGTCACAGTCACCAAATTTAACATTAGTTAGTTGGATTTTCCTGTTATGTCTAGATGACTTTTGAATACAGCTTTGAGCAAAAATCATGATAGTGATGAAATTCTTCACAGAAGGGAACAGTAGTTCAAATCAGGTATCTACAAATAAGCAGTTGAGTCCTGGGATTAAATACCCAGTGTTTATTACTAAAAACTTTCCTGAAGTCTTTCAGAGCTAAAAATACCTTCAAAGAAAATTTCTTATAGACGTATGCACTAAAACTAAGAGAAATAAGAACTACAAGCTCCCTGAGGGTAGGAAACATTTTCTATTTCAGTAGGGACAATGTTTTTGGTCACTGCTGGATGCCTCCCCCTCTCATTTTCTGTGTGGCTATCAAATAATTTGTGATCTATACCCTACACCACTTGCCTGCCCTGTGTGCTCCCAGACACCTGTAATTCCCTAGCATGAAAATCATTCTGCCTTTAGGTAGTGGAATTACATCTCTGTCTTTACCACATGACTATAAATTCCTTGATGGTGTCTTTGATCCCTGTATCCCCAGGGCACTGCACAGATCCTAAATGCCAGCTGATTGAATAAATGAATTGAAAGATAGACAGATGGAATTAATTGAACTGAACTAATCATAAATGGTAATTTTATGTTCTGAGCTTAATCACTGTTCACTCTAACTCTCTCAGGAAATCTATTCAAGATCCTCATTTCTTTTCTCCCTAAACATATAAGCATCTATCCAATGATTTTAAAGGGTACTGTACTGATTACAAATCCTACTTTTGTTCCCAAAATGAAAATTTTAAAAGTCCTTCTGTGTCTGCATTGACAAATTTTTTATTTTACACCATGAGCCACTGCAACACCATTGAATATTGAAGATAAATAGAAGGGCAATTTTACTATTTGATTATGTACTAATTATCTAGGTGGCCTGTCTTCTTTTTATATGAACATGTCTTTTATCAAAAGAGATTCATCTTTCAAATTACTCTTAAAGTATTTCTTAAATCACATTAAAGTATTTCAGAGGCTAAAAGAGGAATCATTTAATTCCATTTTGCACTTAGAGAATGTTTGTATTAATAGCATCTTTATTAATAGCATCTTTCTATGTCCCCATGTCAGGTGTACCAGATGCATGAGACATAAGAGACTAAGAACAAAGGAAGAGTCAGGCCCTCATGGATCTTACAAATCCAGTGGTCATGGACAGCTAGATGATGTTCTTGGGGTTTCCCATACAGTCAAGGCAGAGCAGTTTCCTGTGCCTCTCTGCTTGCTGGTGACCAGGGCACTGTTTCTCCAGCCCCTCAATGTCTCTGTATGCACCACCTCCAGGCTACTGTCTTCTGCCACACACCAAATCTTGCATAGAAAAGAAAATTAAGCTTTCATTTAACAAATAAGTTTTGAGTAACTATGAAGGTAAAATAAAGAGCGCTAGAGGCGTATGGCAGTTTTTCATCAGTCTTTTAATGTTTTCCTGTCAAGCTACAGGATAGGAAATAAAGGGGATCAGGAAATAGAGGTTTGTCAGGAAGAATACAACTGAAGTCAGAAACCAGAACCAACTATTAAAAACAATTAAGTCAGAATGTTTTGTGTTATAAGGAAAATCATTCATGCTTAGCCTTCCCTTAGGACAATAATCGCAATGAAATCACAAATGTATGCTAAGACAGAGATAGACAGTGAAAGAAAGACATGTTTTCCATTTTTCTCCCTTGGGGCATATATATGAATTTCCTTGTCCAAAATTAATAGTATTTAAAAAGTAGCAGGTGAGTTTTGTTTGCAAAACTGTAATTTGTAAATGGAAGCAGTTATAGTAATATAAAGGCATTTATTGGCTAATCTTCTAAATAATTGAATCATAGTTTAATTTAAAAATTTTATATATATATATATCCATTTTCTCACTAAGCATGACTCTTTTCTCCTTAAATATAGGGCACACTGTCCTTTCAGTCATTAAGAAATTAAAACTTACAGATGTACTCTTGGTGTTTTGCAAGGGCAATTCACCAAAAGTCTTGAAGAAATAAAGCAGTGACCTGTGGTAAAGTGTCAGCTTTTAATACAAGACCGAGTTGCCATAATAGGGAAATTTGTCTTGCTTTAAACTATAGATTATCATTGACTCATTCTCATCAAATGACATAAAACATTATCCACAACTCTCCTCAGCCCTCCTGTGGGAAATACAGCTGCAATGAAATCAGTTACTAGCTTCCTTTTATTCCATCTCTAAAACTACATGAAAAGGTCAGATTTTTGACGTCCATCCTAATTTAACACAGTGCATGTGAAGTGTGAAAAAAAAAAAAAAAAAAAAAGCTTCCTTTGGCCTTCCAATCTACAAGATGAGAGGGCTCCCAAATTCAATGATGATATTACAGTTTTCTCCATAAAGTTCCTGGTTTGAATTCTGCCCAAGTCATCAGTTGTTAGAATTGCTACCAGTCAGTGAATGTAGGAAAACATCTAAGATAAGTAATCACCTTTTTCATTGCAAAATTATTGGCACAACGGACCACCTTAATGGCAAGAAAAGAGTCAACATGGGCCAAAGAAATTATTTCCTTTTGCAATATTCTGTGATGGTAGAATGCTGCATATATGTAATAATTAGTTAACTCTAGTATTTCTATTTAGAGACCTGAGTTCAACCACTTGAGTATAATCACTTATCTAATTCTCATGTTGCAAAATACCCAGAAGAGGGGTGGTTCTATAAGTCAAACAAACAAGAAACTTAATACATGTGGACCTGTCCTAAAATGTCAAAAGTAATCAAGACATAAACATACATACATACATACATACTAAAATCTCCATGTTCTAAAATTTTTATGGAACTACAAAACACTCCAAATAGAGCAATCTAAAGCAATAAAGAACAAAGCTGGAGGCTTCACACTACCTGATTTTCCAATATACTGCAAAGTTATAGTAACCCAAACTGCACGGTACTGGCATAAAAACTGACACATAGACCAATGGAACAGAATGAAGAGTCCAGAAATAAATCCATGTATTTAAACTCAACTGATTTTTGATAAAGGACATGAGAACACACAGTAGGGAAAGGACAGTTTTTTTCAATAAATGATGTTGGGAAAACTGGTTATCCACATGCAGAAGAATGAAATTAGGCTCTTATCTCAGAGCAGAGACAAAAATCCACTCAAAATGGATTAAAGACATAAGAGTGAGACCTGATACTACAAAACTACTTGAAGAAAATATAGGGAGAAAACTCTGTGACGTTGGTGTGGGCAATGACTTTTTGGATATGACCCCAAAAGCACAGGCAACAAAAGCAAAAATAAACAAAGAGAATTACCTCAAACTAAAACACTTCTGTATAGTCAAGGAAACAATTAATAGAGACAACCCAAAGAATGGGATTTTTTTTTTCAAATTATACAACTAATAAGTGGTTAATATCTAAAATCTATGAGGAACTCAAACAACTCTACAGAAAGAAAACAAGTAACTTCATTAAAAAATGGGCAAGGGTCCTGAATAGACATTTCTCTAAAGAAGACATGCAAATAACCAGGAGGTATAGGAAAATATGCTTAACATTGCTAATCATCAGATAAATAGAAATCAAAACTACAGTAAGTTATCACCTTACACCTGTTAAAATGACTATTATCAAAAGACAAAGGATAAGTGTTTATAAGAATGTGGAGAAAATGGAACTCTCACATATTGTTGGTGAAAATGTATTTGAAACCATTATGGAAACCTGTAAGGGAGTTTCTCAAAAAAATTAAAAATACAATTATCATATTATCATATGATCCAGCAATTTCCTGCTGGGTATATATTCAATTGAAATGAAATCAGTCTACCAAAGAGATATCTGCAGTTTTATGTTTATTGTAGCACTATTCATAATAGCCAAGATAGGGAACCAGCTGAAGTGTCCATCAATGAATGAATAAGGAAAATGTGGTACATATACACAGTGGAATACTATTCGGCCTTAAAACAGATAGAAATTCTGTCATTTGCAACAACATGGATGAACCTGGAGGACACTATGTTAAGTGAAATAAACCAAGCACAGGAAAACAAATACTTCATGATCTCACTCATATGCAGAATCTAAAAAATTTGACCTCGTAGACGTAGAGAGTAGAATGATGGTTAACAAGGGTTAGTGGGAGGGGTGAGGTGGGTGGCAGGCTGGGGAGACATTGGTTGTAGGATACAAAATTTCAGTTAGACAGGAGGAATAAATTCAAGGGATTAATTGCACAACATAGTGACCATTGTTCATTAGGTACTATATTCTTTAAAAATTCTAAGAATAGATGTAAAGTGTTCTCATCACAAAAATGGTAACTATGTGCATAATACATGTTAGCCAGATTTAGTCATTCTACAATGTGTATATATTTCAAAACATCATGCTGTATATGATACATACATACAACTTTGTCAATGTTAGAAAATGAAATAAAGTGACATTTTAAAAAAGAAAACTCTATGGAAGTTTGGGGACAGAGATGTTACTTCCAGCTTCCAGCCATGGTAAACAAAATTTTAACAAAGATATAAAATCTAGATTAGGCTTTCAATGGGACTAGAATGGTGCTATTTGCGGATGTAGGAAATGACGGGTAAAGAGGGCATTATAGGTAAAAGTAACCATACAGCTACTATGTATTTACGAAGCAGGACAAAAATTATGAATGTTTAAATTTCCTCAGTCTCCCACCACTTCACTTTATCCTTCTTCATCTTTTTTCCTCCCAAACTCTGAATAGAATTTTCCAACTACAAGATATTAATATAATAGAAAAATAGAAGAGAAGAGACAGGAAAGGAGGTGTAAAATCCAGGAGCAGTGGTCCTAGAGAAGCATGTTTCTCAAAAGTCCTGAAAGGGAGCTCTTAAGCAGCATGAATCTTGCGAGTAGTATTCACTCATTTCCATAAGTCTTGTGAGGTTTCATCTCTTTTACAGAGTAGAATGCTGAGGCTACAAGAAATGGTAAACTTGTTAAGGTTATCCAGCTGGTAAGCAACAGGACTCAAGCACAGGTTTAGCTGATTCTAACCCTGTGATCTTCCCTACACCAAATGCTTTGCATTTACATGGGAAGGAAAGTGTGTGGTGTGTTCTGTGGCTGGAACATCAGGAAGAGAGGAAACCAGGAGTGTGATTGAGAGTGGGTTAGCAGCAAAGGGTCAGAATATCTCAGTAGGAGTAAGAGAAGAAAGTTTTTCAGGTATCAAATAACTGATCTTTCTTCTACATTTTTGGAAGGGAAGAGAAAAAGATGCCCAGAATGTAGCAATAGGAAGTGGCATATAAAATAATGTACACTCAAGTAACACAATGGAGAGACCAAATGAAGATTTCTGAGATTTTAATGGCATATAAACCATTTGGATTCATGCTTCAAAGCTAGGGATAAATACTCTCTGGTATACTAGCCTAGGCTCCACTGTTGCTGGTTCTCAGATGCAGCCTCCACATTCATGTAGAGATCCCAAGGCTATCTGTCTGGGGCCTGCTTTTCCAGTTAAAAAACAAGAGAACGGCATCTGCCCAGTGTTGAAGCTGCAAGCACTATAGACACATTAGGACTTAAATGTTCTCTTTTCTTTTATGTAAACAGGAGAATCAGAGAAGATGGAAGGAGTGAAAGAAGATACTGAAAGAGAGAAAACTAAAGAAGCCCAATTATAGCAACTTCCTAAAGCACTTTGTAAAAGGCACAAATATGTCTAGAATATTTTTCCTAATATTTATGGGAAACTAAAAAAATATGTATTAGGAATCAGGAGAGTAATCTTTGCAGTAAAACAACCTCATTTCTACCTCAATAACTATTGTCACTCTAAAAATGAGAGAAGAAAACATTTGGGCATGTTTTGGTGATATTTATTGCTTCTGTCTTTACCTATCATTTTCAAATTCATCTTTTCTGACTTAATGACTTAACTTTGCTTATAGCAAAGGCTCAATACACCTTTTATTTCAGCTGAGATTCTGTGCTTAAAAAGAGACCTAAGCAAAACATTTTACAGACTATTCCTGAGAGAGCTCAGAATTAAATTGTTAAATGTTCTACCATAATGAAATTTTGTGTAATCAGCAGGGAAGTAGCTGTTGGCCATTTATCAGTTTTTCTAGTTGCATTTTTTATGCATGAAAAGCATAATTAGAAGCTCCACAGGTGGAAAGCCTTATATAATGACAGTACATTTTATCAGAATGGTGCTTTTTAACTTGGAAATTTTAGAGCATTTAACAGTGATGATCTGTTAGTAATAATAGCTATCATATCTTTGGATATTTTAATATGGACCTGTACGTAGAAGAGAGAACGTACTTACAAAACTAACTAGACTTACCTAGACCTTGTATACATGATCTCAATGACTCTAAGTATACACAAATAGTCCATCATCAATATTTTATGTATTACAGGATATCCAGGGATGGGAAAATGTGCACTGGATAAAAATCTCAGAGATAATTAAAACTACATTTTCAAGGTGCTTTTCAGTTTTATGACGACATTCATGTATAGTCCATCTTTTAATCTTAATAACAGCTTTTGTTCCATTTTAGAGATGTGGTAATTCAGACCAGAAATATGATGGCTTTGCCTGAAGTTTCCTATCTGGTGACTCACTCACAACTGAGGCCCACACCTTCCTGAGTCCAGGGACTGTTCTTCCCATACACAGTTACACACGAGGACTTCCCTATGGAATTTCTGAGTGATGAAGCAGGTCGTCTTACTTTTGATTCAGTTTGCTAACCTGTCTAACGAAATAGTAGTTCTAAATAATATCTTCTCTCATAGCTGCAAATCTCTACAAATTGTCTAAATTCCACTCTAACCAGGAGAAAGAGCCTAAGTTGCAACATAAACAAAGTGTGTGCTTTGTGAGAGAAAAGAAATATGACTTTTATAAAAGGTCTTATCACTTTAAAAAATGCTGACATCCCTGAAGATAGATTGCTGGGGCTCTCTTTTCTCCTTGCTTCTCCTCTTCTTCCCTCCCCACCCTTCTCTTTTTTTCTTGTTAATTTTTTATTATTAACATGGATAAAAAACTTGCCTCTCTTAGGCAGTATTTGGGGTCATCATATTTTTATATTGAAGTAGTATCATTTAAGCTGGGTCATAACCTACTATGGCTTATGAAGATAATTAAGTGAGCTGTACCAGTATTTCGAAAAATGAAATAGACCAGAATATAATAGACTATAATAGAAAATATTGGAACACATTCTATTTTAAAAATTAGTCAAATTTGGAAGAATGAAGTTACAAAGTTAGACAGTATATCTTTCTATATCATCCATGGGTATTACTGGCTCATATAGCCCATTATTGGCACAATCAAGAATTATTCAGGGAAATGAACTTAGTTTGACTCACTACTAATAAAGAATCCCAGATTTAGTGAAGGTGCATGTTAAATTATACATTTTTATTAAGTACAGATGCAAATTATTTCTGTCTAGTAAATAGATAACACTAAAGTTTATGGTTAATTGTCCTTTAGTACATTAATCAGTTTTCTATCTAACCTAGTAATCTTAACATCTCTGTATTAAATTGTTTATAAACATCCAGCACTTCAAATAATCTTTTAATTAATCTTAAAATTCTATTGGATCTCTTATTAGTAAGTTAAATAAAATTCTTGATGTGTTCATTTTACTTTTCTGTGATGTATTAGTCAGGGTTTTCTAGAGAAACATGATTAATAGAATACATATAAATATAAGAAGAGAGTATTTACAATGAGAATTGACTCATGAGATTATGGAGCCTGAGAAATATCGTAATATGTTGTCTATAAGCTGGAGAATCAGAAAAGCCAATAGTGTAATTCACTTCAAGCCTAAAAGCTTGAAAATGAAGGAGTGCAGGGGAGTGGTTGGGGCACTGGTGTAAGTCCCAGAGTCCAAAGGCCTGAGAACTAAGAGCTCTGGTGTCCAAAGGCAGGAGAAGATGAATCTTCCAACTGAAGAAGAGAGAGAAAGGGAGAGAATAAACCCTTTCTCAAACTTTTTGTTCTATCTGTTCCCTCAATGGATTGGCTGAATAATGTCTGCCTACACTGGTGAGAGTAAATATTCTTGAATCCAGTGAGTAGTCTACTGATTCAAATGCTAATCTCTTCCAGAAGCACCCTTACAGACAGACCCAGACAAAATGTTTCACCAGATACCTAGGCATCCCTTAATCCAGTCAAGTTGAAACATAAGCATCACCTATAAGAATATTTTTAACTTTTTAATATTATACTTTGACAATCCTATATAATATGATACTAGATAAGTATTGTTTGATAAAACTGGTTTCAATTATCATGTATATATGGATATAATAAGTAACACTGTAAACTGTATTTCTTATTGTGGATCATGCTCAAAAGTGTTTGAAAGTCAATGAATTAGAAAATGTATCCAATGACCTCTTTGAAATCTATAGTTTTCCAATTCAAATGATTCTGCTTTATTGCTTTTCTTTATTTTTAAACCTACACTTCAAACAACCAATTTCTTTTTATGTTTCTCTAAGAATTACCTGCAAGAAGTCTAAATCCTAGGAGTAATTTTTAAACTAACTGAGGTGTCAGAGGACTGAGAGCAAATCTCTTCCTGGGGTAGATAGTCCCCTGGGGTGTGAATTGGTGGTTAGGTCTGCAGCAGCAGACTGTCAATTGCTGAAAGGAAGCTCTGCTTCATGGCCAGCTGATTTGCAGAGAGAGACTTGGAAAATGTCAGAAAAAGGGTAAAAGCACAGAGATTACAAACCCAAAATAAACACAGTGTTGGCATGAGGCATTTATTGACTTAGCACAAAATATCATGTGGCATTTTACAATAACAGCAAGATAACTATGTGGGAATTCAATTCATAAGTAACTGCAATCCCAGTAATAAGGACAGGGAAATCAGGGCACAACCGGGCTACATTACAGCCACAGCAAGATGCCTGGCTCAGAATTTCCTCATTCAGACTTGATTTCCATCTGCCTGTTGGCATCATGTTAACTTTGGCTTCTACATAAAGGCTTTATTGTGGCTTCTTCACTGGAAATACAGTTTCTCTTCTTTGATTCTCCACCAAAACAAGGGGGATGCAATAGGCTCGTGAAAGTTTGGTTTGAAACTCTGTGGCTTTTTCAACTATAATTTATTTTGAGAATTTGCAATGATGGAAATTACACTGTTCTCCCAAAGGAGAAATAAAATAACGTAGTGAATTCTGACTGGCAATATAATGGATGCTTTAGAATTTGCTCTAGTCTAAGTGATAAAATAGAATTGTTTTGTGTATATTCATCTAACATTTCAACCGAAATCTGTTATTGTTCAAGAAATACTAATTCACAATTTTTTTTCATGTAGTAGCACAAAATGCTTGTATCTGCTGTGGGGCAGATTCTAAATCTGAAAATTCGGTACACTGGACAGATACTATTTGCAAAATTCGTCAGCAGCATGAACCATTTATGTTATCAGGAAACAATAAAGGGCATAATTGTCAAGGAAGAAAGCTTGATTTACTAGATACAAATTACCGTGTTAATAGGAACTAGGTATTACTGTCAGTATTTAACAGTGGAGATGGCATTCAAACACATATTTGCTTTGTTTTGTCACTAACTAGTTATAACCTTTCATTGGTCGAGTCAACCTCCTCACTTCAGTTACCTCAATTCACAAATGAGACAAACAGTACTACATTTCATCATGAGGCAAACAATAATGCAAACTAAGTGACCTAATATAGCAATGTATTCTATAAGTTATGCTGAAAATATGAAATTTTAATCTATTGTATCTTAAAAATCAATGTCAGTATTTAATGTTTTCATAAATTTGTTTATGATTTATAATATTAACCATCAATATTATAAAGAATGTACATGGAAAAGTTATTAGCATAACAATATAAAATTTTAGTAAAGCTATTGATCTCTCAAGATTGATTACAAATTAGATGATTTAGAAGTTAAAGGACTTAAGGTCAAATTTAATAAAACATTTATCTAATCAAGTAAAAAAAAGGCTATTTATGATTTCCCAAAGTCGAACATTCTAACAGGAGAAAAGTGATAAGCCTACTGGCAGAATGGAGTCTCTTCTAAAAACCTGGGAGCTTTTGTAGTTTTCACAGGTCAGAAAATGAGATTATATGAGATGGCTGAAGATGACTTGTGTGCAAAGAATTTAACATAATATCTTTCACTATTGAAAAAACATAAAAATTATATATTATATCCAGTTTATTACCTAATGACCTGGGGAAGAGACATGGACAGTTAGCACTCTGACAAGCCACTCCTTAACTATGGAAACAACCAATATAATGGAATTAATGCTCTCAGGTGGCAATCAATGGCTTGGAACTTTATAACCTACAGAAACAACCAATTTTCTACTTCTCTGATGACAGAGATTCCATTAGGTCAACCAAGCATGACTTCTACAGATGCCCCATGACGATGCTCTGTGGCATCATCCACATACTGATTGATGTATAGTAGAATGTTTTAGTATAAAAAGAAGGATATTCTATAATGCTTCAAAATATGTAATTTAGCAGAGTAGTAGCCCAGATCCTGGTTCCCAAGTTTGCCAAGAATTAATTATAGTTCTAGATTAGTGAACAACCTCTCTGTACCAAGTGATAAATGAGAAACATTGATTTGTGATGACAGTCCAAAAGCCAAGAAAGCATATACATCAGTACATCTGCAGATAATAGTTGGATCTAGATGGGGTCAAAGTGCTAAGAAAAAAGAGGGCTTTATAGCAACATCTTTAAAAATTAATGTAAATATTTCTGTGAAAATAATGGTGCTTAAAAGAACAATTTTAACATCTTTGGCTGTAGCCCTTTAAAAATAAATCATTGATATACTAGTAACAAGCAGGTTTAATTTGTTTCTTAAAGCGGAAGAGAGATCTTTTCTTAGATGTTGCTGTTTTTATGCTTGCTCTTTGTAAAGGTAAGTATCAAAACCACATTTAAGACTACCCCATCATAATTAATAATATTTATATAGTTTCTTATGCATGACTACAGAGAAGGAAACACTATAGCCTTATCTATTTTACATATGTCAAAAAGTAAAAATTTCAAAAGGAGTAACTTCCTTATGATCATTTAGCATATGAATACTAGAACCAGCATTCCAGCTCAAATTGTATTCAAAAGTGAACATGCTTTCAAAAGACTTGTATATATTAATCTGATTATTGAAGTCAAACTATATTTAACTTCCTTGATATTTCAGGGATATATGATAATACATAAACCTGCTGACTTCCAGATACTTCAGATATTTTTTACCTTACATCAAAGGCAGAATATGCATGCTTCCATAGCGGAAATATGTGAAAATACTACACCAAGCCTGATGAGGCAAAGAGTTACTAACATTATACAAGAATGTGTCAACGGCCAGATATGCCTAAAAGAAAATTTTAATTTAGTGACAATGAGTTTCTTCCAGTTTATTCATCTCTGAAGATAGGAGAAAGGTCTTTCTTGTTTCATTGTTCCCCTTCTACCATAACCAGAAAGGAGAGCAATTATTTTTGCCAAACAGGCTGTCACTGCCCCTGGTAAGTAAATACATTTTTAGAAGGTTTCATCTGAAAGGAAGTAAAATACATGTCACTTTCCTAATCAGCTGTCAGGAATGTTTTATTCTAACATTTTTTTCAGAGAGTAAGATACAATTGCCATTTTCAAGGAGTGGTAGAAATTTTCGGTGTTTTCTGAGAAAATTATTCAAGAAAAGATAGTCTTCAAACATGTGACAATTGGGACAAACTATTTTTCCTGTCCCAAAGAAGAATAAAGGGAAATAAAAGGCTTAAAGGAAGTGTCTAATTTTAGACTAAGGCGTGATAAAGTGGTAAGTGGTAAATCAGTAAGCATCTGTGATTTGGTGAATAAAAAAGAGACTACCAGCTGGGCATGGTGGCTCATGCCTGTAATCTCAGCCCTTTGGGAGGCTGAGGCGGGTGGATCACTTGAGGTCAGGAGTTCAAGATCAGCCTGGCCAACATGGTGAAACCCCGTCTCTACTAAAAATACAAAAATTAGTCAAGTGTGGTGGTGCACATCTGTAATCCCAGCTACTTGGGAGACTGAGGCAGGATAATAGCTTGAACCTGGAAGGTGGAGGTTGCGGTGATCCGAGATAGCGCCACTGCACTCCAGCCTGGGTGACAGAGTGAGACTACATCTCAAAAAAAGAAGAAGGAGAAGGAGAAGGAGAAGGAGAGGAAGAGGAAGAGGAGGAAGAAAAAGAAGAAGAAGAAGAAGGAGGAGGGGAAGAGACTATCAAGCAACTATTTATGATTCTGGGTCTGGGCAGTTTCCTTCAGAAAAAAAAGAAAAAAGAAAAAAAAAAGCATTAAGCAGACTATTGAGGGTCTTTTATGCCCTACTAACTTGAAGAGTAAATGGACATATAAAATCACACAGTCTGTTCTGTGTCTCTTGACCAGCCCATACATTTTTTTGCACTATATTTACAAGTTTAAGAATATAATGTGAATGTGTTTCTTAAAGAATACAGAGACCAAGAGACCACCCAAGGAAACAGAATAAACACAGAAACTCACTGAGTTGTTTCTTTTGATCAACCTTATTACAGAGAGTGAAATGATAATTGACAAGAAAAATATCGTTAACAAACAGTGTTTCGGGTACCCACCACATTTGATGCTTCAACATATATTTTACAGAAAAACTCAGATTTTTTCCCCATTATTCCAGTTTAACATGCAAAATAAGAAGCATATGCAAAGATGACAGAAAGGAAAAAGCTAAATATGATGTTAAAAAAATTGCCATTAGGCCAGGTGCAGTGGCTCACGCCTGTAATCCTAGCACTTTGGGAGGCCAAGGCAGGCGGATCACCTGAGGTTGGGAGTTCAAGACCAGGCTGACCAACACGAGAATCTCTACTAAAAACACAAAATTACTTGGGCATGGTGACGCATGCTTATAATCCCAAGTACTTGGAAGGCTGAAGCAGGAGAATCGCTTGTACCTGGGAGGTGGAGGTTGCAGTGAGCAGAGATCACGCCATTGTACTCCCAGCCTGGCGACAAGAGTGAAACTCTGTCTTAAATAAATAAATAAATAAATAAATAAATAAATAAATAAATATAAAACAATGCCATTATCTGATTCTCATTCATAATTTGACTGTAAAATAAAACTCAAAGTTCATTATGATCTTAGTTTCTTTCTAGTAACGTAAACTATTTTAATGGGAGAGTAAATTTTTACACAGATAAATGCCTATGAAACTATAGAATGTTTGTTTCCTTTCTGTTCTAAATCCTTGCATGGCAGTGAAAGGGCTGATAAGCAGTTAGAACTCAATCCTCTCAGGAAAGTGGGCTCAGGACAAATACAATTATATTCATTTGACATATTTATTTCTAAAAACCAGAAAAATATACATATATATATACACACATATATATTTTGCTATGGAAAGTTGGTTATTTGGATTTACCCAGTTGAATCATTTATTCTGTTCTGTTCTTGACAGTCACAGCTATCAAAAATCCTCTTAAAATTGTCAGTCTTGGGTCAAAATGAAAATCTCTAGATTAATGAAAAATGTTAAAGTATATATTTTAAAAGGGAAGAGGAAATCATGAATATTCTGGGGTCATGTTGTCAATATATTTAAAAGACATTAAATTCTTAGTGGAATCCTACAAGAAAAGGACAATGCTAAGATACCTAAAACTCGGCTAAAAACTTTTTTTTTAGAAAAACAAACTCCAACCTTCAAAGAGCTCATATTACATATATACACTCATACAACTTAGACACATTTAAGTCTCCTAATGCATTACTTCCTACTTCCTAACAGATTAAAATAATGGAGTAAAATAGTTTAATGAAGAAGCTTTCAGTAATATTAATGAGAATTCTTTAAAAAAATAAAGACTTTGTCTTTATTTATTTATTTATTTATTTATTTATTTATTTATTTATTTATTTATTTTTGAGACGGAGTCTCGCTCTGTCACCCAGGCTGGAGTGCAGTGGCGCAATCTCGGCTCACTGCAAGCTCTGCCTCCCGGGTTTACGCCATTCTCCTGCCTCAGCCTCCCGAGTAGCTGGGACTGCAGGCGCCCGCCATCTCGCCCGGCTAGTTTTTTGTATTTTTAGTAGAGACGGGGTTTCACAGTGTAGACCAGGATGGTCTCGATCTCCTGACCTCATGATCCGCCCGCCTCGGCCTCCCAAAGTGCTGGGATTACAGGCTTGAGCCACCGCGCCCGGCGAAGACTTTGTCTTTATTGACATTTTACACAGTTTGGCTTGTTAAGTGACTGTAGAAATCAAATAAGGATTAAAGGAGGAAGGACTGACAATCTCATTCTACTGCTACTTTCAGGAATCCAGTGACAACAATTATTTCTTTACGTTAGCATATTGGTCCATGGTGCAGCTCACATATCGGACGTAAATAGTCAGTGGTGTTATAATTTCATGTTTCCAATTGTTAGAATGCTCACAATTTTGGAGACTTCTGATTGCACGGTTCTTCTGTGAAGACAACAATGCCTTGTAATCTAGTCTACTGGCTGAACACAAAAAACAGTAAGCACTAAGAAAAAAGTAACACCACAGTGGATTTTGTCACTAACTTTGCACATTCAAAGGGAACAAATACCTTTTTATTGTAATCAGCATGTTCAGTTGGAAAGCTAGTTTTCAGTTTCATTAGTATTTTCAAAGCTTACACCAAGTAGCACTAATGGCAAATTGATGATTCTGTGTAATGGAGACTGCCTATAATTATATTTTAATCAGTAAATAACATTTAACAGCAATTTCTAGCCCGATAAATGACCTTCAGTTAGTTGAGGAAGTCTTCACAGACAAGCTCACTGAAAGAGAGCACTTAGCAACAGCAAATCAAATGCAGCTCTTCAATGAAGTTGTTAGACACACAACATCAGCAACTGCTGCCATACCAAGGGCTTGTTAAAAATCGATTCATTCTAGTGATCAAAGCCAAAAAATCGTTCCGACGCCTGCTTCATATCAATAGACAATTTTGCGCAGTACATCACACACACAAAAATAAGGTCTAGTACAAGTAGAATGCATCAGAAATCTAGCTTCCAAAACAATATTTAAAATGGATTTCTTTCAGATGACAAAGGATGGGCTTAAATAGAACACAGTGTCAAAAAGAAAGACTGAGACTTTTAACATAATAAAAACAATCAATGAAGTTTTTTTGTAGTATCAATGTGCAAAAATAATGCAGGGGGTCTGATTTTTTAAAATGGGGATGTGACACATACCTTGGTATGGCTTTTTATTTTTAATGTCTTATCAAAGAATACTTTTATTCTGACCTCTGAGCATGTTTATATATGTGACTGTGTATGTATAGACACACACACATACATAAAATACCAACAAATTAGCTACTTCATGGCTGATTATTTTCCTTTATTTCTTAAATAAAACAAAGTTCGAATTGTTGAAACTGCCTAGATATAGCCATATGAAAAGACAAATTAATTTTACAATGCAGTAAGGAGAAGTACATCAGACGTTCAAGTCTGTCATCCTCTAACTATAAGGTAAAAAATAGGTATCTTATACATGTATGTGGAAAATATTCCCCAGTTACTACTGTAAAAGCTTCAATTAAAATGAAACTACACATAGCTATTCCAGTAAGAATTGGGCAATCAGTCATAATTACATCCAAAATAAATGAATTGGAAAATAGCTGTTTAAAGAGGTCATACATAGCCTAAGTTTTAATTTGAAATTAATAACAGCATGACATGCCTGGTAACAATTTCTTATTAAAATTGAATAAAGGCAGTGCCTGGAAGTAAATGTTTTCTATTTCATGGCTTCATCCTCCTGACCACTGGAAAGAATTTGAAGAGGATGGGAGACATGGTTACGGTCCTCTGTGGTCTCTTTCCAATTATAGGATAAAGGAGATTGCTTATGTTGGTAATGATATGATAAGACGTAGAGAAATCCTAAGGTTAGTGCAGCTATCTCTTCCTCCCAGAACATCCTGTCTAGAGATAGGCAAAAACCCCATTATTTCAAAGCCTAGATATAAGTAGTTATGATCTATTTGTGAATATTTCAGGAGAGTCTACCCTTTGAGAAATGTGTGTTCCCCTAAATGAAAGGGTACCTGAGCTCCCAACCCCATAAGGTACCTTTGCATTAAAGCTCGTCCCAATACAGAGCACTGTCCATGCCTTAAGCTGTTACAGTTGGTGCATAATTATATTTCATTGCCTCTTGTTTACTGTCTTTCCCATAGAATAAATCCTAACTAACTCTCTTCTAAAGCTCTACATCTCATCATAGTTCTAATAATGGGATACCCAAAACATGATTCTTGGAATTATGTACCTCATATTAATCTTAGATTGGATATATCATAGAAACCATATTCTAATGAATATTTTTCAATCCCCTGATTAGTTTCAAAATAGTTGACATCCACTCTACAATATATTAACCACAATATGTGTTGCATGGTTTTCTCTTTCAGTTTGGTCAGTTAGCTATTTCTAACTTCTGCTGCCTTCTCTTCAGCACTTATGTGTTGCACTTCTGTTTGTTGGCTGGTTTCTTTGTTTGAGTCTCTGACTTTACTTCAATGTCATGAGCAGACAAAAGACAGAAGCTGTGCCTATTGGTCGTCAGAACATCAGCAGCCAGAGTAGAGTTTACACATAATAGGCACTCAGTAAATATTTGTTGAATTAATGAATGACTTTACCTTCTCAAATCTATATCCACAGTACAAAAAATCAATATATTTATTCTACGGTGGTTCATCATAACTCTCCCTTCCTCTTTTGATGATCTTCCTCCAGCAATTTATGAGCCCCTCTGGATCTGTACCGCCTTTGGAACATTCTATTTACATTATCTTTCTTTCACTCTGACTTACAGACAATCTCCATCCCCAGTTTACTTTCCCGAGGTTACAACAGAGTGTAGTCCTGCATGTATTTATCTCCTTTGTGTCCAGAAATGGTGCTGAAATCATTGGAAAGGTATAATAATGATAATAAAACTTACCACAAAAAAAAAGTGGCTCATGCCTGTAATCCCAGAACTTTGAGAGGCCAAGACAGGCATATCACTTGAGGTCAGGAGTTTGAGACCAGCCTGGCCAACATGGTGAAACCCCATCTCTACTAAAAATGCAAAAATTAGCTGGGCATGGTGTCACATACCTGTAGTCTCAGCTACTTGGGAGGCTGAAGTGGGAGAATCACTTGAACCCAGGAGGCAAAGGTTGTAGCCTGGGTGACAGAGATATTCTGTCTGATTCTGATTCTTCTGATTCTGAGGGCCATGTACTTCATGAATTGTTCGTTGCTCAGTTAAACTGTTAGATTTAATTTGTCTAAAGTTTCTATTTTAACACAACAGAGCTGTAGATCCCACACACACAGAACAGCAAAAGAGAAAAAAAGGATGCCTGTGGAGAGAGAAGAAAACAGAGTATGAGATCTTGGAGATTATCTGGTGCGCCTCTCTCACTTTTGGAGATGTCCTTCTTGGAAATTAGCTAAAGCACACAAGTCAGCACATGTGCTGGTACAGGAATGTTCCTTGCCTCAACTCTGATGCTAGAATGGATACGATGGTCAGGGGTGAAGCAAAAAGATATCCTCAGATTAAATGATTTTTGAAAAGATGAATGGGCCCTTAGAAGAATGGATGATGGTTTGTGATAAGGTCTGTTTGGCTATGGTGGACCTCTAACCTCCTCTTCTGTGATAAGAGTTAATCTGCAGACAATTAATAGCAATTGAGTTCCTTTTGTAGGATCTCTTTAGGCAAATGGAGGGCACTCAGAAAGCCTATGCATTTTGCTGTTTTTAAGTGCTTTCAGCACTAGAAAGTAATCAATATACCAAAAATATGTATACCAATACATACATTTTAGGGTGATATCTTTTGAAATCCTTCAAAGCCTACTTTGTTTAATGAGCAATGTAGCGTAATTGTTAAGAACAAGTATATTACGTGAATGTGGTATCAAAGTTTTTTTTTTTTCTGAGACAGAGACTCACTCTGTTGCCCAGGCTGAAGTGCAGTCATGTGATCTCGGCTCACTGTAACCTCCGCCTCCTGGGTTCACGTGATTCTCCTGCCTCAGTCTACCCAAGTAGCTGGGATTACAGGTGTGTGCCACCACACTCGATCAAAGTTTTTCAATAAACCAATCATAGTTTAAAAAATCTTTTTCAGTAATTTGAAATTTTGAAGTATGTTATGCTAAATTAAGTAATAGATACTTGTGAAATGTCTGAGTCATTTCTAAGTAAGTTAAAATACTGAAAGTAATTGCTGAACAAGTTTTAAGTATATAATTTTCAGCATTTTTTATTATATAGAAAAGTTAAATATATTTCAGTCTGTTAGCAAACATGAAAAATTGTTCTAGGAGGAAGCACATATTTTTTAGAAATTATAAAATGTATATTCATAAAATGTTGATATATGAAAATTCAAAATTGCTTTACTTCCTGGGTTTTCACTATAAATTAACATTACTAAGAATCACAAATTCTAATCAACAGGTATGGTCATTAAAATTAGAAACAAGGGAAACAACTCTACATGTGAGGAAAGTGAGATATGTTTTTGGTAAGTTAAGCTATGAGATTTGGAAGTTGTGTTTTTGTTAAGGGAAAACGAGAGTATTTTTTTTCCGTCCGAAATTAGATTGGCTGGTTGTTCTACAACGAGAAAGAGGAAAAGTACAGAACAAATAATAATTGAACAAATACAGAACAAAAAAAATATAAGAAGGCTATAGAAATTTTCTGGAAGTGAAATCTTTTGAAAGGAATTGTATGTGTGATCAAGCTGGTTATAATAGTAGAAATAAACTATTGATGTTCTCTAAAAATTGAGCATTAATATAAAAAGTATACTGATGCAAAATTAGAATTTGGTTTCCTGTGCTAAAACAAGTTTTTGGAGTATTGATCTGCTCTTAATAGGAAATCGTGAGAATTTTTTCTTTATCTTTTAAGTAATTGGCCTAGAAAACAAAGATTCTGGGGTTTATCAAGATGACTTCCTGTGCTTTGTGTTGTCTCTGTCAAAGACTTAAGGTTTATCCTTCAACTATGAAACTTCCTGTGATTGCCTTTGAAATATTTAATTATCACTGGTTAAATAACTATTATTTCATAGTAACCTGTAATCCTATTTTAATCAAATGTTTAAACCTTTGATATTTTTAACAAACTCCTTCAAATAAAATTTTAAATTGTCTTCTTCTTTTCAACTTAATTTCAAATTAACTTCTTGATTTCAAATTATCTTTGGAATTTTCCCGACGGGCCGTTGGAACTTCTCAGAGATTTGTCTCTTTCCTTATAAAAAGAGAGGTGTTAACTAGATGAGCTTACTTGGTATATTAAATTACATGAAAAGCATTGTCAACTAATAAGTGATACTAAACCTTTGGGTTATATTTGTACAGATGTGTGATTAGTATGTGTTCTAGAAATTGTATGAAATTTCTAAAAATCTGATCATACCATTGTACTGGGTAAGAATTCCTAGAACCTAATGAAGAAACAAGTTTTATGAAACTGTTAACAAAATGTCAAGCAGAACAAGAATTAATTGAAACCAAGGAAATGCTTTGGTTGATTTTCATGCTAACTCAGCCAGTACTGAAATTGTTAATATATACAATTAGAATGAACTCCATAAGACTGATTCAAATTGAAATACTATTTTTAAAAAATCCTAACAGAGAGGCCATTAGACTGAGACAGTCCTGGTGCTTTAGGTTCCTATGGAAGCAAACCAGAGCCCAGTATAAACAGTAAAATGAAACTAGAAACTTTACCAATCAGAAACTGCTATCTAACCTCTGACTACGGTCTTGCCACTCTAAACCAATCAAGCACATTTTATTTGTCTTCCCTCAACATAAAGGCTCCTTGCTCATGCTGCTGCAGTGAAGCACTCTGAAAATCTTTTTATTCTGAGTACTATATAATTCATGAATTATTTTTTGCTCAAATAAACTCTATTATATTGATTTTGTCTAAAGTTTTTCTTTCATCAGTTTTGATGTATAAGTGAGATTCAAAGGAGATCTCTGATGATCCCGAGATAGACTAAGTGACCAGGTGAGGTGCCCTTGGAGCCCACTGTGCTCGCTGCTCTCTTGTTTGTAACTGAAGGCAGTGGTAGACTGAGTTATACTGATTGTGTTTTGAACTCTCTGGACTTCATTTGAGCAGTTCTTAGACTGGACAGGGTCCAGAATCAGATTGGATTCAATGATTAACTGGAAGAGATTCAGTTATAGGCCTTGGACAGGTACTTTTTGATAATAGGTTTTTCTGAATCAAACAGTCTGGTACTCTAACTTCTCGGACTCCAACAAATATTATGTATAAGAATTATGGACCCAGAATTTTTATATTTTTAGAAAAATTCATTAAGCTTATCAAAGATAATTTAGAATTAGAGTATCACAGTGGCCAAAATAAGAAGGTCTTTTTTGTTGTTTAGAGATAGAACTTCATTCTGTCGCCCAGGCTGGAGTGCAGTGATGTGATGCCAGCTCCCTGCAACCTCTGTCTCCCAAGTTCAAGATATTCTCATGCCTCAGCCTCCCGAGTAGCTGGGATTACAGGTGTGTGCTACCATGCCCAGCTAATTTTTGTATTTTAATATAGATGGGGTTTTGCCATGTTGGCCAGGCTAGTCTCAAACTTCTGGCCTTAAGTGATCTGCTGGCCTTGGCCTCCCAATGTGCTAGGATTGTAGGTGTGAGCCACTGTGCCCAGGCAAGAAGGTCTTAACCTAGGTAAAATTGTTCACTTGTGAGGCACATTAAAAAAGAAAGGATCCAAAACTCCTCAAAAGCAATGTGATATATTTTTCAATTGGTATGCAGAAACATCTACTAGATTAAATGAATCAAAAATTGCCTTTCTAAAATCTTCCTTCTCTAAGGCAAATGAAAAACTTAAGCAACAAACTGAGAACGTTACATAAAAGGACTGTACCTTGATTGAATTAACCCTGACTGTTCATTCATTTTGTCCTTACCTATATACTCTAAGTCCACTAACCCTTTTGCTCAACTACCTTTCTTGCCCTGAAGATAATGGACAAAAGGAAATCAGACAAATGCCTTACAAAGTGCAATGTGGCAGGCCTGCCTTCTGCAACTACCTTTACTCCATGTTCTAAAACTACACTTACAGCCAATGCAAAAGACTTCCCTAATCCAAAGGAAAACCTTGAGTACTTTACTGAAAAACTCAGAATCCTTATTGGAGCATATGGTCCAGGAATCCCTGATCTTTATTAATTTATTCATATGATATTGGGGCCCTGTGAAGCTCACAAACAGATGGCAGGAGTGGAATAGGAAAATCTAGAGAATATTAAAGACCCCTAGAATATCTCCTCGAGAGGAAGGCCAAATAGAGCTGGAAATAATTGCTGAAAATCTTTTATATTCAATTCTGAAGAATTTTCCAGATTGATTGGTCTATCATATAATCTTACAGGAAAAAAAAAAAAAACAAAAAAAAAAAACAAAAAACACAGGATGAACAAGTTTGAACTAGTTTTAGATTAAAGTCTGTTTAGAAATATTATTTATTTACATTCCAGGGGGCCAGGTGTGGTGGCTCATACCTATAATCCCAGCACTTGGGAAGGCCACAGCCAGTGAGCTGCTTGAGCCCAGGAGTTCAAGATTATCCTGGGCAATCTGGTGAAACCTCATCTCTACAAAAACTACAAAAATTAGCTAGGCCTGCACTACATGCCACTACAGGTGGCATGCACCTGTAGTCCCAGCTACTTGGGAGGCTAAGACAGGAGGATTGCTTGAGTCCAGGAGACAGAGGTTGCAGTCAACCAAGATCAAGTCACTGTACTCCAGGCTGGGTGACAGAGTGAGACCCTGTCTCAAAACCAACCAACAAACCATACAAAACACACACACACACACACACACACACACACACTCTTCATGCTTGAAATACAACAAGGGGTATTTTCTAAAGGGATTGAAATAGCCTTAATTGTTCTGTTTATAAATGGACTTTGTCCTGAATTTAGCAGCTTAATTAGAAAACATAAACTAAGATGGGAAAGTACAGATATGATTGAATTAGTGTTCCTAGCTGAACATTTTGATCCCTAGCCGGACATTTTGAGAAGACTCTAGAATAATGGAACAATCAAAAGGCAAATAGTCTCATGTCTTTTCAGTTACAACAACTACAGGGACCAAGAAGATTTCTTTATGTGCATTGTAAATCAAAACCAAGAGGTCCCAAACTTAAGAAACCTGTGGATTGAGATGTCTTTACTGTAAACAGCCAGGCCACTGGAACAGAAACTGTCCACTCTTACACCAGCCATCTGATACACCCATTTATTTTTGCCCAGACTTTCTCTACTTCAGGAAGACCCCTGGGGTTTGACTCCCAGAATAATCACCAACACTGATGGGGCTTCAAGAAATTCTCCCCTAAACTGCCTCCCATAATACCTCTAAATCAACAAGACAAAACTAAGATTAAGATTAATGGGGGAATACTGTACATTATTGGTAGAAAATGTATCTACTTTAAACCCCATCCTCATAAATCAATGAATCCCTCAAAGTAAAGAGAATTTTCTCTGGTGGGGCTTGAAATCAAGTGCAACAGGTCCCTATGTCTGAACCTGTTCAATTGACACTTGGACCATTTTCAGAAGAACATGTCTTCTTACTACATGATACTGCCTCAGTGCATCTACTGGGACAAAACTTGCTTTCTAAATCAAGTGGTCACATCAAATTTTCTTCAGCAGGAGACAGAATCTTCAAATTTCCTAACTCTTCTAAACCTGAACTTTTCTGTTCACTATAGGCATAACATGTGAATAACATGGAAACTCAAACCTATATAAACCCTGACCTTTCTGAAGTACCTAAATATTTGTGAACTTCTTCAACTGAAATAGGAAAAATTAAAGGTGCTGAACTTATAAAAATCCAAGTAGATTATTGTAAGCCCCTACCTAAATTGCCTCAATGCCCACTAAAACCAGTAGCTATTTAGCAATTCTTACCATCATAAAGGACTTAAACAAAGACTTACAATTTCTTGCACTAGCCCTTATAACACTCCAATCCTACCAGTTAAAAACCTCAATGGATGAAATTGTTCAAGATTTGCATGTAGTAAATAAGATTGTAATACCAAGATTTCCAGTGGTCCAAACTCTATTTTTTTGTGTAATGTAACCACACATTCAAAATGGTTGACAGCAGTGAGTCTTTGCTCAGTCTTCTTTAGTACCCCACTTGATAGAGTCAATACTTACATATCTTTACTTGGAAAAATCAACAGTGCACTTTGATTGTAATGCTGCAGGGGTTTACTGAAGTGCCATCCTATTTTTCTCAGATATTGCATCAGGATTTGGCAAACTTACAATTTCCTAGGAATCCTACTCTTAATGAACAGATAGATGACCTGCTGCTGTGCTCTCTTACTAAAGAAGGTCCAGGAACAGATTCAACTTACTTGCTGCAACAACTAGCTTACAAAGAGCATAAGGCTTCTATGGGAAAGCTACAGTTTTCCAGGAAAAAATAGGTTCATTATTTGGGAAATAATCTGACTGCAGAAGGAATTCCCTCTCACCTGGAAGTTTCCTAAGACCCACGACTGAAAGACAATTAAGAGGTTTCTTTGGACTTGTAGGTATTTTAAGTCTTGGGTCCAATTTTTTTTGTTTGGCACCTCCCATTTATTAATTTACAAAATACTTTGTCCCAGAGTCTTTATCTTGGGAGAACCATGAGCAGACCTTCAGCCAAAAAAAAAAAAAAAAAAAAAAACTGGCCCTACAACAACTTCTTATCTCAGGACTCTCAAATTATACCAAACTTTTCATCTTATTTATGAACATGATAGCCAGCTTTAGGAGTTCTTGCTAAAAACATGGAGGAAAACACAGACCCATCCACCATTTATTATAGCCTGCAATTAGACTCAGCAGCTATTGATTAAAGGCAGTAACAGCAGCAGTCAGATTGGTAGAGGTTTTACCAGAGCTAGTTTTAGGAAATAAACTTTATTTTCAAGCTCCACATGTTGTGGAAAGACTATTAAATTTCATTCACTCAAGAGTTCTCAGCAAGCAGACTAACATCTTGAGAAATTATTCTTCTGTCTCTTCATAGTCTCCATCTAAAATACTGCAAACTACTTAATCTTGCTACTTTACCATCTTTGTCTGGTGATGATGAGGACCACAATGGTGTAAATGTGACATCATAGCTATTGACCCCTCATACAGATTTACAGGACGCTCCATTATATAATTCTGGGCTAATACGTTTTGTTGATGGATCTTATGTCAAAAATTCAGAAAGAAAATACCAAGCAGTGTGTGCTATGACAACTCAATATAAACTAATAGCAAAGAAAACTTCCCCAATTTAAGTCAGCCCAACCAGCAGAGTTACATGTTTTCATTTAGGCCTGTGAAATATCTAAGGGCAAATCAGTCAATTTATACAAATAGTAGATATACCTTTGGGGTGGTCCATAATGTTGTCATATTATGGAAACAAAGAAGATTTCTCACTTCTAGTAGGACCTCAATAAAAAAGTGACCCCAAGTGAATGAGTTTCTTTCTCCTGCTTTGTTGCCCTCACAAGTTACTATTATTAAAATTGAAGCTCACGCTCATAAAACTGACCCTAAATATGGAGAAACTGCCCTAGTAGATTTCCATGGTAAGTTAGCTATTTCTGAAAGTGTTTGTATATGCCATTTAAATGAACTTCATAAGATTGATTCAAATAACCTATGATAATGTATTTAATAAACAATGCTCTGCACCTAAACTAGAGAAGCAAAGTTGGTGCTAAAAAATACAAACTTAGTACTAAATATGGACTCACTGAGGGCCCAGATAACTGCCTCATCCTCCCTGAGTCCTTAAAATCACTGAAATTAAAGACTCTATACTCCACAACTTACCATAGTATAGGCAAAATGGTACAAATTATGAAAAAGTATTGCTGAAGTGATTGTTGCAAAAACAGTTTATAACCAATGTCTGATTTGTCAGATTCAGAATCCTGGAAAAAACAAGGTTTCTGGCACTATACTACCATCACCTGCTGGACCACTGGAACACCTCCAGGTGCACTTCATTCAGTTGCCAACCCCAATGAGTTATCAGTATGTTCATATAATTGTATGCCTGTTCTTGGGATAGATTGAGGCCTTTCCCTGAAGGAAGGTCAATGACACAAAAGAAGCGAAAAGTTACTAGAGAATGCATTTCCCTCATGGAGTGCCCCTGGGAAGATTTTCAGTGATAGACAAACTCATTTTATTGGACAAATTATTAAACAACTAAATAAAGTTTTACAAAATGGCACTAGCATTATCCTTATTATACCAAGTCTTCTGCAAAGGTTGAATGAACAAGTGGTATCCTAAAACTAAAATTGGCCAGTGGAATCTATTAGATTTCCTTGGCAAAAAGCATTACTACTAGCTTTAATGGCTATTAGATCTACCCCTACTGAAAATCAAAGTACAAGTTGACACCTTATGAAATAGTAAGTGAAAGACCTATACTCTTAACAATTAAACCTGAAGTATCTTGAAACCTCTGGTATAATTCAATATTGCAAAGGCTTGATACATGTCAAAGCATACTTCTGCCAGGTAAAAGAAAGCCTACCATGACCTATTGACTGATCAATAGATTTTCCATGACCTATAACCTAGAGATTGGGTCTTTTGGAAATGACACCAAAGAGAGGTTTCCCTTGAGCTTCATTGGAAGGGAGCGTATTATGTTCTTCTCATCACTCACACAGCAACAATGCTTCAAGGCCTTAAGTCTTAAATCCATGTTTTTTAACTTACCTCAGTCTTTTGGAAATGTACACCAGTTGACAATGCTTCAGTAAAACTCACCAGGAAAATCTCTCCCCAGAAGTAGATGGACTGTTTTCCTAAGATCATGGATCAAGAATCTCCCTCCCTATTATTAAGCCCTTATTTTTTTCTCTCCTATTTCTTTTTCTTCCTTTTTATCTGTGGGTGGTAAAATTATGTCATAATTGGAATATCACAGTCAATAGCTTCTGGAGGAAATTAAATGCTGGATTTGCCATGCTAAGCCAAAATCCTCCTATGATTTTAGAGATCCTTTAGTTCACATTGTCACTGAATTTCTAGAGCCATTTATTCTTATACTTATTTTAATCTAACCCAACCATGGACTAGGATGGCCAATGTCCAAGTTAGTTGACTGTATTATATGAAGGCTACCTGGTTTAAAAATAAAAGGACTTTAAGAGAGTCTTTTGCAAGAATTCCTATCCACCTATGTATTTTTGCAGACTTCTAGTATGTAATAACTCAGTATCAGATTCTTGGTTACAAATGGTCAGTGCCTCTCTTGTAACTAATACCTCCACAAATAAAATTACCCAAGGAGAAACCTTATGTGCACCCCTAGGGTATATCTTTATCTGTGGAGGTTATTTAACTCTCAGCCATATGCTTGGACCACCCCATGCCTTGATAGAGAATGAAAGACCAATGCAGACTAAGTATTTTAATAGTATCATTGTCAAACTATAATCAATCAGAAGCTAAACACTGGTCTACCCCTCTAAGACTACATTATAGATTAAAAAGAAACTTACAGCAGATGTCAACCCTACTAGGTGGGCATCATTTTTTAGGTATCTTTCCCTGTGGCTTGGGGTGAATGCAAATAACATGATGATCAGAAATTTGTCTTTGACATAAGTTACTATAGCTGACTCTACATCTAAGGCTATGATTGCCCAAGAAAAACCTCTAAATTATCTTAAGTTGTTTTAGATAATCAGATTGCATTGGACCATCTATTGGCTGAAAAAGGAGGAGTCAGTGCAATAACTAACATATCCTGTTGTACCTGAATAAATACCTCTCGTATTGCAGAAACTCAATTACTGTAAGTTAATGGACCGCATGGCTAAAACAAGTTGAATCCCTCTCTGTTTGATTCTTTATTTCATTTTAGCTGGTTTGGTTCATTGGGAACTTGGCTAAAGAGAATGTGTTGGTATCTTGGTACTATCCTCCTGACTGTCATCATTACAATCACCTTTGTGCACTGTATTCTCTCAAGAGTCTTAAACACATGTCCACAGCCATTGATGGTACCTCAGATGGTCTCACTGCAATTAGAGTACAAAAATGAAATAAAAGGAACCTTTCTTTAACAAGCCTGACATCATGACTTACGAGTTCCACACCGAGAAAAAGACAACCCAGCCATGATGGTGTAGGGAGTGGTGCTTATGCCTATATTTTGGTCAATCTCATAAAAGAGAAGATGAAAAAAGGGGAAATTGTTTCTTACAAAAAAAAAAAAAAAAAATCCTAGTATAGAAGCCATTACACTGAGACAGCCCCAGTGCTTTAGGTTCCTATAAGCAAACCAGAGCCCCAATGTAAAGACTATAATGAAACTAGAGACACTACCGATCAGAAACTACCATCTAACCTCTGACTAGTGTCCTTCTGCTCTAAACTAATCTAGTATACTTTACTTTCCCTCCATGTGAAGAAAGCTCACTACCCGCATGTCTGTAGCAGAGCACTCTGAATCTTTTGATTCTGAGCACTACTCAATTCTTAAATTGTTCTTTGTTCAAATAAACCTATTACATTTTTTGTCTAAATTTTTATTTTAACATTACCTATGATAACTTACTTAAGAAACCGTTCTATGCACCTGAATTGGACAAACAAAACTGGTACTTAGAAGGATGTAAAATCAATGTTCAGCATGGACTCATGGGAAGCCTGGTTTTCTCCAAGTCCTTACAGCTTCCATTATTAAAAGTTCTGCCTTCTATAACTTTTCATGGAGTAAACAAAATGATACAAATTAGGAAAAAATGGTGTGGTAACTTATAAAATTGCTGAAATAATTCATAAACAATGTTTGGTTTGTCAAACTCATAATTCTGGGAAGAAAATCAAAACCACAGGGGGTACATTTCTGCTGCCTAAGGGGCCATTTCAACATTTATAGAGATTCCATTTAATTGCTACTTTCAGTGGGATATGAATTTTTCTTTTGAGAAGGAGTCTCGCTCTGTTGCCCAGGCTGGGGGCACTATTTGGGCTCACTGCAAGCTCCGCCTCCCAGGTTCACACCATTCTCCTACCTCAGCCTCCTGAGTAGCTGGGACTACGGGTGCCTGCCACCATGCCCAGCTAAATTTTTGTATTTTTAGTAGAGACAGGGTTTCACTGTGTTAGCCAGGATGGTCTCAATCTCCTGACTTTGTGATCTGCCTGCCTTGGCCTCCCAAAGTGCTGGGATTACAGGTGTGAGTCACTGTGTCCGGCCCTGTATTTTTTTCAATAGTTTATGTTCCCCAGTTGGGACTTTCCACGCAGGAAGTCCAATACTATAAGAGTAGCTAAAAGGATATTCAAAAATATGTTTCCTTTATGGGGCATTCCTGGCAAAAATCTCCAGCAGTAGATGTACCCACTTTACTGGATAATTTATAAAGCAATTAAATAAGGTGGTATGAACACAATGGAATTACCATCATCTCTTTCACCCTCAGTCTTCTAGAAAGGTTGAACAAATGGCATCTTAAAACTGAAACTGGCGAGGTTAACTGAATTGATTAGATTGCCTTGGCCAGTTATTACCATTGGCCTTGATGGCAATCAGATCCACCCTCAGTTGGATGGATCATAAGAGAAAACACAAGTTGATCTCTTATGAAATAGTCACTGAAAAGTCTCTGTCCTTAATGATGGGACCTCATGTATGTCTTGATCTCCTAAACCTTGATATGACTAAATGCTATAAAGCTTTAATGCATTATGGAAAAGTGTATTTTCACCAGGTAAAGGAAGCTTTTTATAATCCACCAACTGAGAACAACCAAATCTTTGAACATCTAGAACTTAGAGATTAGTTCTTCTGGAAATGACATCAGAGAGAGACTGCCCTTGAATTCCATTGAAAGGGATCATACCAACTTCTTTTCACCGCCCTCACCGCAGCAAAACTTTGGGGGCTCAAACCTTGGGTCCACATCTCACAACTGAAAATGGCCCTCCAGACTCTTACAGCTGCATACTCATTGGAGACTTTTACAGAAAGCTGACCAGGGAAGTTTCTCTGCAAAAGCAAATGGCATCCTAAATGTGAATGGCTTTCCAAAGATTACAGAAAAAGGCTTCTTTTCTATGCCATTATGAAAGGACTACCCTTTTTCTTTTTTCCTCATTTGATGCTGTTCTAATCTTTTCCTTTTCCCTGCAGGAAAGTCCGTGGGACTACAATTTGTGGATGATTTTTTTTTTTTTTTAAGTTAAGGCATATGCTCTAGCAAAAAACTGGAGCAATTGTTGGGTTTGTAAAGATAATCTAGTTTCCAATGAGGAAAGACTCCAATGAGGTTTAATGAGGGCTCACTCTTGGGTGGTAGTGGAGTACCTGTAGCATGGAATTTGAAACTATGTAAATTGTAGAAAAATCTTGGACTTTGTGGCCAACAAGGCCTCCTAGGGGTTCGTACTGATAGAAATCACTCTGAATGGTCGATAAAATCATACATGTTCAGCAAAAAGCACTTAGTGAAACATCATGCAGTTTTAGATTTCCTTTTTTGTCATGCTAGGGGCTTGTGTAAGGTATTGAACAAAACTGAATGCCATATCTATATTTCCCCTTTTTTTGCTACTACAGAAAGCGTAATTTAAAAGTTGGCTGAAACTTCTGTTTTTTGAAACCCTGCCATCAAATAATCAATGAAATTTCTCAAGAGATAGGAACACATAATGTGTATAGGAACCACTAACAGTTAGTTTGCAGACATCCTAAGTGGTTAAGTGGCAAGCCTGGCTTTTCCAAGGTTTTCTAATCTTTATGTCTTCTGGTGAGTCTCCAGGTTACCATAACTTAAAATAACTGGTTAACGACAAAATTGTATTCCTCTTAAATCAGACCATTCTACAGTGGACTATGGTCTTTAATCACCATCACATCCTAAACACCAACTGTGATCAGCTGGATTCAAATACTACTGAACTGTCTATATTAGTTCAACTTCAATTTGCTTGATTTTGATTGGTTCAGTTTGTAGGGGCTCCTGTTATGGAGTACACTTAAGTCTTTTGGTATTATTATTCTGATGGTCATTATATAAGAGTCCCCATGATGTGCGGTCTCCTCTCAAGTATTAAATTTGTGTATGCAGCCATCTAGCAATCCTTGAATAGTCTCACTTTGATTAGATCATCAAGATCATAAAGAATTATTGAACTGACTTGGAAATTCCATACTAAGATCAAATAAGTCAATTCATGATGGTAAGAGAGTAGAATCCATGTCCAAGGTTTTGGTCAAATCTCTCAAAATTGAGAGGCTGACCATAAAGGGAAAATTCTTAAACTAAATTTAGCCTGTGAATGCCTCTGTACTTGACTCTTTACATAATAAAATGCAACCTAACAGTACAGAAATTAACTTGAAGCCTAACATAGCAGTATACTTTTGTAACAACTAGCTGATTCTCAATCAGTCACAGTAGCCAAGCTTCAGTCAATCACAGGTGGCCAACTGATCAGACCATGGTCAAGCAAGACAAATGCAAATCGCAACCAAGCAAGCTGTTTCTGTACTTCACCTCTATTTTTTATCCACAAATGCTCCCTGCCCACATTGAATTATACCTTGCTCAATTAAACTCTGCTATATTTGTCTAAAGTTTTTATCTTAATACAACAGAACTACAGATCTCCCTTCCCTGCACAGAACAGCAAAATGGGTGGGGAAGATATACAAGGAGAGAGTAGAAAACAGAGTGCAAGATCTTGGAGATCATCTGGTGCACCTCACTCACTTTTATAGTTGCTCTTCCTGGAAATTAGCTGAATCACACCAGTCAGTATATGTGATAAGACAGGAGTATAGAACTCTCATTTCAACTCTGGAACACTTTCTAATAAACCTCTGGGTCTCTAATTTAAGGGGCTTCCTTGCCCTTAATGCTTAACATTTTCCTGAAGAATGATGAAGAGGATGTTTTTGACAGTCTCTTTGCTACAAGAACAATTCATGTGAGATAAGAAGAAAATTATTTCCTACTTCCCTGATGAGATTTTTAAATAGTCATGGATCACAAAACCATGCCCAAAAGGGCTTTCCTAAACTGTAAAGAGGTAAGAAAAAGACTGCGACTGACAGGTTGGAGTAATGTTTTTGAATGAACACATCAGTTTTCTAGACATTGGCATAATGGAATATATACTAGATGAGTTATTTAGAAAAATGTGGCAACTTCACTCCGTTGAAGTTTCCTTAAATAAATGGAGAAGCATACCATCTACCTGAAAGTGTAACTAAAGATTAATAGTAAAAACCCACATAAAATGTTTGAAGACATCCTTAATACATAGTGTGCTATTAAAATACCAGTTTTTGTTTCCAAATGAATGCATATTATTTTACAGTACTCTGGGGCTCTTTATACAGTGAGCTTATTTAGTAGATTAATACTTGCCTTGGAAAATTTTTGTCCTTAAAGAGATCATAGATTTTTAAATTAAAAAAATTAAGGATTATGGGTATATAATAGTTGTATATGTTTTTGCCACACATGTAGTGTTTTGATATAGGCATATAATGTGCAATAATCAAATCAAGTAAATTGGAGTATTCATCACCTCAACCGTTTATTATTTATGTGTGTTAGAAACACTCCAACTCTACTCTTTTAGTTATTTTTAAATATATAATAAATATGTTTAACTATAGTCACCCTATTGTGCTACAAAATACTAGATATTATTCTTTCTACATAATTGTGTACTTGTACCCATTAACCATCCCCACTTTATCCTTCCTCCCTACTACCCTTCCCAGCCTCTTGAAACAACCACTCTACCATCTCCACGAGTTCAAAATATTTTTAGCTCCCACATGAGCGAGAATATACAATATTTATCTTTCTGTGCCTATTTCACTAAACATATTGTCTTCTTGTTCTGTGTAAATAAAATGACTTCATTTTTTATGGCTAAATAATACTCCTTTGTGTAAATGTACCACATGTCCTTTATCCATCAATCCACTGATGGACATTTAGGTTAATTCCATACCTTGGCTGTTGTGAATAGTGCTGCAATATATATGGGAAGAAGATAACTCTTTGATATACATTTTTTGATATATACCCAGAACTGGGATTGTTGGATCATATGGTAGTTCTATTTTTAGTTTTTTGGGGAAACTCCATACTCTTCCCTGTAGTGGTTGTGCTAACTCACATTACCACTATCTTTATATCAATTTTATCAGCATGAGATCTTGGACAGAAGCAAAAAAAAAAAAAAAAAAAACTTAAATCTTAAACATATTTTACCTAGTACAACTCTCTCTCCAATATATAAAGAAATGCCTCAAGAAGTAAAGTGGCTCCTCTATTATCATACAGCCAATAAGAGGCAGAGATAGCACTTGAAGCTAATATTTTAAGTTCAAGTACAGAGTTCTACATTGCCCCAGCTAAATTAACAAGGTCTCAGTTTCTTTACTATTGAAAAAGATAAAAAGGGAAAAAAGGAATGTGCCAATGTCATGATTCCTTCCAGTATAAAAATTCTAGAGCTTGAATAAAAGAAAATCAACATTTTTTAAGCACCTAGCAAGTACTGGGCCCTGTGCAGGTTATTTGGAGGATAATTTTGCTCCTGTATATGAGTGTGATCCTATTGCTTACTTATATGACAAATGCAACTATAAATTATACTGTATTTATTAAGGAAAACTTGAGCTGTTTTTAAATCTATATAAATCACGCCATTAAATGATAATTAGGAAAACAATGCGGCAACATGAAAAAAATTCTGATAGTATAATATTAAGTGAAAAATTAGTATATACTATTGCATATTCTCTACAATTACAACTCTGGGTACTGACATAGGAGTTTCTTGGGTACAGAAGCAAGTCTTCATCCTCATCTCAGTATGCTTGTGTCTATCCCAAGAAACATATGTTACATTAAAAAACATTAAGGTAAATAGACAAGAAAATGAGGCTGTTCCTAGTAAAAGTCTGAACAAATACACAAAAATTATAGTGGTTGTTCCTGGAATATCAGAGTATGTTATATATGAATTTTCCTTCTGTTTTTACCTTTCCACTAAATTGGAGGTATAAGAGAAGACTGCTCCTAATTGCTGACTTTCAATTCAATCTATTGAAGGGTTGAAAATAATGAGGTATGGTGTTTCCAACCCCATATTTTCTTAGAGAGAATATGTCAGTTTTCCTTAGCTTTCTAACTGGAGGAAATTAGGAGCAGGGAGAGTCTATGCTTTACTGATATGCACTTCTTTCCTATACTACATTATTGTGCATCAAGTTTTATTTATTTTTCAAGAATCATAGTATCAATCAGGAAAGGATATAGTCAACTGAAAATAATGTTATCCTGTAGAAAATGGAATGACATTCATTAAAATGGTCACAGTGACATATAATGCATGTTTTAACATTTCTTCACCATTTATTTTTAGATTTTTTTTTTCAATTCAAATGTAAGAAAACGACAATAGAATGAGAGAGGGACAAGAAATGTAATAACGAAGTAGAGCTCTAGCCTAGCTCACTATGTCTGCTTCCTCTGGGTACATTCAGACAATACAAAAACATTGCATTGCATGGAAAATCTTATGGCATTAGTAAGAAAAATTATCCAAAACAGACAAAAGAATGGCAACAAGCCCTTTCAATGTCATACTGGAGTACCACCAGGCCTGTACAAAGGGGATTTAATTCTCCAGGGTAGTGTCTCTGAACTTGAGAACCACTGACATTTTGACTGGGATAATCTTTCTCTGGGGGTATGAGAGGAGGCAGAAATAACTGATGTTTTTATATTATAGGATGTTTAGCAGCATCCCTGGACTGTATGCTGGATGATGGTCACACCCTCCAGGTGCCAAGACCAAAAATGTCACCAGACTTTGCCAAATAAACTCTGAGGGGAAAAATTACCTGGGTTCCCAAGAACCAGGAAATATGTCATTGTTTTATTTACCATTTACTATTGGTCAGTACCCAGAGTTGGTCAGATTACTTTTAACTTGTATATTTTTGTCTGGTAGTGACACAAACCATTTCCTCTCTGGTTGAAAATATATGTTCAAAGATTAAGATTTTATTGCCCTGGGGGACATTAATGAGCATTTTCTCTAACTCAGCAAACATATTTCATCACGCTTTTTCAAACTAACTATACAAATATCTGCTTTCCAAAGTCTCTTTAAAACTGATTCACTATACTGAGGATTCTCACCAATGGGCTAAAAAAACTGTGAAATATCCTCACTTGATATTTGTAGGAATCATCTTTATTTTTCTTAATTTATAAAAGTATATTTTGACAGCATTCTTCATCTTTAAGAGAAAAATGCATGTCATTCGTTCATAAGCCTCAGAGTTATTGATGTACCCCACTGCTCCAACAAAAACAATAAAAGGGTTTTTAGTTTTTTTGCTTTATAAATGATAAGAATTGCATGTTTGTATATGGAGAGATAATCAATCTAAATTCCATTTAATTACATTAGAAAAAAATAGGATTAACTATACAATTACTTTCCCTTGTAAAGGACAAAAGCAACCTGTTCAAAAGAGCTTTGTTTTAATGAAGAAAGAAAATCAGGAAATGTACACAATTATTGCACAATTTAAAAAGTAACCACCATTCCCTAACCCCCGCCACCAACCAAGACAGACACACAAATTCATGCAGACATGCACATGAGCTCATGCAGAACTGCAGGTCTAGGGCTAATTTCTTCCTAAGGCAGTCACAAAACAGCCATAAGGAGGTCAATAGGACATATTAGCTTCCACAGTTGGACCTTGTAAATCTCACAATTTTGAAACTGGAGGTAAAGTAAACGATTGCTCTTTATAGTAATGTAGGACTATGGCATCAATGTTTTTCCATTATTCACTAATCTCCTTTATAAGAAAGGGAACAGGCCTCTGGCTTAGGCAAAGTGCCTGCCTGGGAATTTATAGTTTAGCTTTTATTTTTCAGGTGTTTACTTCCTAGTTACATTTTACTTATGACAAATAATTCTGGCCTTTCATTTTCCTTGTAATGAATTTAAAATGGAAAAAAAGGATAAATAATATTACAGATGGTAGAAGGATATGAAAAAAACATTGTGAATGTGTTGAGTAAACAACTAAAGTTTGGGGAATACTCTGCTAGATGAAACTGATATTTGCAATAGAACTCGGTTTATAATTGCTGACCCCAAGTTATCTCTTAATGAATTGTTAAGGACAAACTCCTCCAGTAGGAGGTATAAGGCTAACCAGTAAAAAGTGATCACAAAATTGAGGGTCAGGAGACCTTTATTCAAGCACTGGACATGTCATTAGCTGGCTGTGAAATCTTGACTACGTAAACCTGACAAAATACAATTTCATTACTTCTAAAACTCCAAATGAATGATTTCTAAGAGTCCTTTTAACTTTAAAGTGCAGAGATTGGCTACTATGATCCACACTGATCTCTCCTTCATATATACTCCTATTTTACATAATAAAGTTTAGCACTGCTTTATTTTTAATTATTTCACAACTGCTAGTTTTGCCTTTCTATCAAGACTATAGGATTATTGAAGAGAGGAATCATCTCAAATCCTTTTTTGTAACTTAAAGAATGGTTTATTTAATGCTGTCCAAGTAGTAACACTCAGTAACTGTGGGATCACTTGATAATTGGCCAGCTTTTAGCTTTCAGCATAAATCTAATTTGTTTTCATTAAAAATAAAGTGGCAACCATATAAATTGTTTAAAACTTGGAGAATTGTTTTAGCTCACTCTGTATTTTGTGAGTAGTTTATGGTATAAGAATGCTATGGTTTGAATGTTTGTGTTGCCCCAAAATGTGTATGTTGAAATCCTAACCTCCAAGTTGATGGTATTAGGAGGGGAGGCCTTTGGGAGGTGATTAAGTCACAAGAACAGACACCTCAAGAATGGAATTAGTACCATTATAAAAGAGGCCTGAAGGAGTTGCTCGCCTTCTCTATCACGTTAGGACAAAGTGAGAAGGTATTATCTAGGAATCATGAAACAGGCCCTCATCGAGCAATGAATCTGCTGGTGCCTTGTTCTTAGACGTCCCAGCCTCCAGAGTTGTGAGATAAAAAGTTCTGTTTTCTATAAGTTATCCAATTGATGGTATTGTGTTTGGTTTAGTAACAGCCTAAAAGTGCTAAGTCAAAATACATGGTAATGTATTAAAACTACTCTAAAATACATAAACTTAAGCCACTAACCAAAACCTATCAAATTCATACGAGAATAGTTAAAGATGAATTTTGGTAAACTTGTAATCTATAAAAAATTATCTAAATAAAGTACTCTAGAACTATGCTTTACAATATAGTAGCCACTGATCACATGCTGCTATATAAATTTTAAAATTTAGTTCATCGGCCATATTTCAAGTGCCCTGTGGCTAATGTCTGTCAAATTAGTGCAGATTGTAGGTCATTTCTGTCAACACAGAAAAATCTACCAGACAGTACTTCTTTAGAATGTCCAGGAGAAGCTCTTTAATTGAGATAATTCAAAGAATACCATGTTTCTCCAATGCATTTTCCAACAAAGTAAAAGCCTGGGCAAAGAATTTGGTTTATTCTTCTCAGAACCCAACCAAATGGGGAAATGTCCTTTATTAATTTTGTGTGTTTATAAATTAAGGTACCTTAAGTGGAACAAACAAATACCATTTATAAATAGAAAATGTATTACAAACTGGAAGTCAATTAAGGAAATACAAAATAAATCTTCTTTGGAAATGAATTTCATATTTTTCTCGCAGCCTACCAAAATCCATGGCCAGGAGATATGTAATATATACTTGGCAGAACTTGTCTTTATAGCTTAATTTTCTATGCCAAAGATACAGGACTTCAGAATTCTTGTTGAGAAAATAAAAAGTAATTGTGAAATGGTGCCTCTGGCCTAAGGGATGACAACATATATCAACACCATTATACCCTCCCTACTCACCCACAAAAGTTTTTAAAGAGTATACAACAAACAAACAAGCAAATAAAACCTTAACCAACACCAGCTCAACAGATATAGTCTATAAATTAATTATCAGCAAAGGTACAATGTATGCAATAAAGTATTTAACAATATACATTTTATTTACCTCAGTTTCTCTACTTCCCTACATCTTACCAGATGGATTATTTGAAAGAACTCCAATCTCCTACACAAAAAAGCAGGATTCTGGCAGATTGCTAACTAGAGATTTTTGGCCCTATAGGCAAGCATCTGTGAGTGGGGCTGTGTGGGAAACAAAAATATGTTGGAAAAAGAGTTGATAGATGCCCAAGCAGAAATGAGGACCCAGCAAAATCCATACTCCTGTCATGGCATCTCTGTCCACCCATCTCTGTTAGTTACCCAAGGAACTAGTCCAGAGCAAGGGCAAATGGAACACAATAGCTAAGAGAAGTGGGAGAAGAGGAGGTATACTTTGAAGGAGTAAACAGTTCTGGATTTGTATAAAGTTTTAAAATCATTAACAGAGACATCAAAGCATTAGCTGTCAACCTGGTTCAATTTACTCAGAATATGTGTTTTTTTAAAATTCCATTGGAACAGAAATGCAATATAATCACGAATTTCATCTCTTATTCTTTATGTCTGTAATGTATTTTGTTTGTTCTCTGGAAGGCCTGCATAAACATAAATGGTATTCCTTCTAAATCGCAGGTATTCTCGCAGCCTCTGAAACCAAGTATGGGTCGCCTTCCTGTTCTGCACCAGGTCTCACCCACGCTTGATTTCATGGGCCAGGAGAGCACATCTGGCAGCTCTAACAGAGGTCTGAAGTCAGGACAGTTAGCTAGAAGGTTATAAAGGAATAAAGCAAGAGAAGAGACAATAAAATCTGTTGTATAAATAACATTTTATGTAACAACCAGCAAATATAACTCAGGGGAAGACATTTTCAGTGCAATTTTCCATTTGGATTATCTGTACTGTGTCCAAGATAATATGTAGTGACAGCTAAACATTCAACAATTCTTTCAAAATCTATTTTGAATATATTTCTTTACTGTCAATTTTCTATCATCTGGAAAATTCAACTATACAGTCTCATCCATCGTACTTTACACCAATCATTCTGGACTTAAATGTCTTTCTCCATCATCAAATTGCATTGACAAAGCATGCACCTCAAGAAAGCCCTGCTAATTTTTATGAGGTACCAAAAGGAAAATACATAAAATTACAATCTAAGATACCCTGCCAACACAAAAATCCACAGAATTCTTTCTTGATACCTAAAACTTCATCTGACAAATTTGGTTTTATAAAAGGTAGAGCTTTCAAAAAAAAGCATGCCATAACATTTTAAGAAATTATAAAGTCTTGAGTAATTTCTGTTAATTTAGGATGCTATAAATTTGTATCACAATTTCCAACATTAAAAGAAAAATTAAAGCTAAGGAACAGACAAATCACTTTGGCATGACACTTTTAAATTTGCAACACGCAATTATTGTCCATATTTAAGATTACCAAATAAAAACAAAATCAGAGTCATAGCATAGCAGTACTGAAAAATACCTTGGAAACAAGCTAATGGTCTAATCCCAATAATTTAGAAGTGGCAAAACAGGAGTTCTTGACCTTCATTTTAACCTGAGTTTGGAAATGCATCACTAGAGGTTGCAGGGATCAGTGACCTGTGTCAGCCCAATGTGACCAAGCTCTATGCCTCCACATATCCTCCAAAAAAAAAAAAAAAAAAAGAGAAGCTAAGGACATTTCATGACTGATCCTATAGTGGCCCAGAAACCTCTTTGCTCCATTGCCTCCCTGCACCTGTTCAGTCCCATTTCTACCTGGTTCCCTGCTCAGCTTCATCTCATTGTCATCAACTCTTTCATCAACACTTAAACTTGGTGTTGCCATTCTGTACCCTAGCTTTACTCTTCAGTGATCTTATTTTGCTTCCTGAGACAGAAAGACTCATATTGTCTGGGCCCCCCTATTTATCACAATCACCATGCCTCCCCCTCCCCTCTACCTCACGAGCTCAGACCTTGGTGTCGACACAGAGCCTCTCCAGTATGCTAGGCTTGAGAGACAGCACCATTGTTAACAATTTCCAGTTTTTTACAAGGTCATTGGATTTAACTCCTCAAAGCACAGTGCTTTAATTTCCAAGTGGCACTTTACCAACATTAACTTCTTTGTGAGAAGTTTTACAGCAAGGTAGCACTTGCTCAAAGGGCATAGGCCACATAATAGGGACCTTCCAAGGGACCTTTATTAATGCATAGTGTGGGGTAAAGGAGTGGAACTAACTGGTGATACAACAGATGAAAAGGAACGTTCCAAGTGGGCAGTTAAAACCGGGCATTCCAAAGAGAGAGAGAGAAAGAGAAAGAAGGTTGAGCAAGTAAGTATGGGAGATCCAGGAGCTCCTGGAAGTTCATTATCACCAGAGAACGAGTAAAAGGGAGCACCTGGTGAGAAATGCAGAAAACGGATGAAAGATCAGACTTGCAGAGACCACGTTGTCAAAGGTCATGTGTGAGTGCCAGGGAATTTAGATGTTTCCTCTGTAAGTGGTGAGACAGTGGATGCTAGTTAGAAAGCTGTGGTCATTTTCATGTGAAAAATGAGGGCATAAAATCAGACTTGTGGCAGTGAAGATAAAAACAAACAAACAAAACAAAACAAAACAAAAAAAACAATGAACACCAATAGAACTTGAGGATTGGATGTTGAGGAAGAACGCGTGAGGACTCATGGGTTTCCAGCCCCCTGAACGTGGTGGTTATGATGCCATTTACTCACAGGTAAGGAGAAATCATAAAGAGATTTAAAGAAGGTAGGAAATTAGCTCAATTTTGACCACGGCAAATTTGAAGTAAAAGACTTGAAGATCCTAGATTTTAAAACCAAAAAACATAGTCAAGACAGCCCAAGGACAGCATGCAGAGACAGAATAATAACTGAAGGACTGAAAAACAAGTACTCCAATTGAAGGAGAAAGTTAAGGGGAAAATACCAAGGGAAAGGGCATGCTAACTTTTACATAGGCCATGGGATGTCATATTATCTTATAGAAATATTTTAAAACTTACAAAGTTTTTTGCATTGTTTTATCAGATCTCAATTTATAACTATAGTTGATATTGACATAGAAAACATTTCCCTTTTTGCTATTTTGAATGCAAATTTCAGCCTAGCTCATTGCAAGACTGCAGTTATTTCCAGCTGCACACATGCAGATTCATAAGTGAAATAAATGAATTAATACAGTATTTATATTGGTTTCTATGTAGTACAATTACTTTGAGGATCTCTACTAATCATTGACTTGACTTTACACTAAGGCTTCATGTAAAAATTGCCTTTCATACATTTACCCTAGAAAAGTCTTCCTTGAAATCAATTAGGGAAATACATTCATAAAGCTCATCAAATGCATACACATCACAGAAAAAGAAGGTTATCCCTTGTTCTTGTTTACTCACCTTCTTTACTTCAGGATATAGCACTTTGTTCATAATCAGAATTAGGTTTTAGTGTAATCCTTGATAAATATAACAACTGAGCAGATATAGTAGCTTGCCTGGGGCTCAATCCTCCTGTCTTCATCACTATTCACTGTACTGCTCAGTCTAGATGCAGACCAGTCCCATCAGTTTCTGTATCATGCTTTGGACTCCTAACATTCTTTCCAAGAAAGTTTGTTACAACCTTCTTTAAGAGCAGGTGGTCACTACGCAGAAAGACAGAGCTTTAATATAATCTCCCCCATTCACATAAAAGACACCACAGGGAGCTGTCAGAATGTGAAAAGTAATCAGTCACATAATCTTTATTAAACACAGCACACACCTCACCTCAAAGGACTGGGAATCCTTAAACAAAAAGGCCTGTTTTTTCAGATCACTTTAGATTTAGCCTCAGGATCAAAGCAAGGGTAATTTTACTTAATTTTATTTTTTAAATCCTGAGCCTTTACGTTGAGTGTTTTCCTTAGATGGATTTTTTTTTTTTTTTTTTTTTTTTAATCTCAATACCGATTCTTCCCTCTTAAAGGGTTGGGTTGAAATGCACAGTCTCACCATGAAGAGATGGTTTTATTGAACTATTTTTCTGGATTCTCTGGAATAAATCAACTCCTATAACTGTAACTCCAAAGATTTCATGTCATCTTAAATCTTTGTATGCTGGAGTATATTCTTTACTCTACTATTAATTACTTTTTTAAAACAGAAAAAAAAAAAAAGAAATATTACCTACTAGATGGCTTCACCCAGTCTGGAGACATTAATCTTTCATTTCAGGTACAGAATCAGATTACTCTCCCCACTCACAATCAAGTCTTGATTTGGGATGACAGTGTGGAGAAATCAAGACACTGTTTTTAATCAGTCGTTTTTGCGGGTCAACATATGAAAAGTTCCATTATTTCTGTCTTTTGTGAGAACCTCTGATTCAAACACTTGTTCACTTTGGAAAATATTAGTCAGAAAGGAGCTTTTCTATAACAAGCCAAATTGCAGTAGCATCAATATAGAAGCTACATTTCTATCCATCCCAGATTACTCTAGAGCCTTGTAAATCCCCCAACTATAGTCACTAACAGTTCTGTCTCTATATAAAACAGTGCAACTGGACAAATGTTTTGCATACAATCAGATGTGTTTTTCCATTTCCTGAGAATAGTATGTTTAAGAATGACTATTAGAGGATACCATAGCCTCTTGTTCCTTTGAAAACTCTCATTGAATTCTAAAAAATATACTTTCAACTCCAGCTATAAGTGAGTTAAAAATAACCCCACTGAGGTGAAAGAAAGTGAAAATTACAAAGCTCTAGTTAAAAATACTTTTCTTTTAAATAGAGAATATAAAAATGCATTTGATACATGACAATTCTTATAGCATTATTTTATATCTTGCTATCCCTCTATTGGAATATTAGTCACTTATGTTAGTTCAAAATAATGTGTTGCCACTGGTGCTATTTTGCTCTCTACAAATTTTTTAGGAGTCCCATCAGAAAATTAGGACATTTTTCTCCTAACCAATCAAACAAGAAGGTAAGCAGCTTTTCCATGCTGAGGCACTGTCAATATATCAGCTCTGGCCGGAGGCACCTGTCCAAACTCAACCTTACTATATCATATGCACAAACCTTATTATTTCAAACCATTCCTCCAAATCTCTAACCCTTAAAGCACTGAGTGGTCCTAAATCCTGGCTATGCATTAGACTCTTCTGAAAAGTTTTTTTTTAAATACAGACACTTACAAACTGTGATGTAATTGTGCTGGGATAGGACTTAAGCATTAATACTTTTATAAGCTCTCCAAGTGATCTAAGCTTCAGCCAGGTTAAGAATCACTGCCGTAAGGAAATGGCTTAGTTGTTGTATCATCCAATTTCACCCAACTGTAGAGCTAACCACTTTCCCTTCACAAACAGAGAATCAGAGATCAAATCATGCCAGTTTTTAATATATGTCCATAAAATAATTTGAACAGTCTCACAGTACTTTCTATATTCAAACAGAACAGTATTTTACATTTTGTATATTCAAAATAGCATTTTTGAAAGAAAGTAGTGAAAAAAGCATTAACAAGAAGAAATAAATGTCCACTATACATGTGCTCAAATAGTTAAGTAATGTGATTTCCCCAGCCAGATTTCCACAATCCTTCCTCCCATGCATTAACTAGTAAACTATTCCTCACTGTTACTCATCACTGATTAAAACAAAACAAAACGAAACAAAACTGATAGGCCGGGGTGTGGTGGCTCAGTCCTGTAACCCCAGCACTTTGGGAAGCCGAGTTAGGCAGATTGCTTGAGCACAGGAGTTTGAGAATAGCCTGGGCAACATGGTGAAACCTCATCTCTACCAATAAACGAATAAATAAATAGCTAGGCATGGTTGTGCACACCTGTGGTCCCAGCTACTCCCAGAGGCTAAGGATCACTTGAGCCTGCGAGGCGGAGGTTGCAGTGAGCCAAGATCATGCCACTGCACTCCAACCTGGGTGACAGAGTGAGATCTTATCTCAAAAAACAAAACAGAACAAAACAAGCAAAACACCATAGAAATTTAAAAAAAAAAGAAAAAAGAGAGAGAGAGAGAGAGACACCCATGTTGTCTGGATAAAGACAAAACCAGGGGTAATAGGCTGGGTGTGGTACTCAAGCCTGTAATCCCAGCACTTTGGGAGGCCGAGGCGGGTGGATCACCTAGGTCAGGAGCTCGAGACTAGCCTAGCCAACATGGCGAAAGGCCTTCTCTACTAGAACTACAAAAATTAGTTGGGTGTGGTGGTGTGTGCCTGTGATCCTAGCTACTCGGGAAGCTGAGGCAGGAGAATTGCTTGAACCAGGGAGGCAGAGGTTGCAGTGAGCCAAGATCATGCCACTGCACCCCAGCCTGGGCAACAGACTGAGAATCCATCTCAAAAAAATAAAATAAATAAAATGGGATAACATGCATTAGAGATGTGGTGTAGGTGATTCCAATAGGATCTCCTAATGAACCACAGCACCTCATATCCGTGTCCTTTGCCATATGACTTTACCATGGTGCCCATTGAGAAGTAGACTATGTTTCCCTGCCTGTTGAAAATGGACTGGCCTTACAATTTGCTTTCATGGAGAGAATGCTATAGAATTGCCATGATGTGACTTCTCAAGGTAAACCTTAAGAGACATGCAGCTTTTGTTTTGTCCTTGTGGAATGCTCCCATTATCAATTGAAAAAAACATAGTCCAGCCTACTGAAAAATGAGAGGCAATGCAGGGGAGAACTCAGGCACCACAGCCAACAGCCAGCATCAACTGCCAGGCCTGTCAGTGAGGTCATTTGGGATTACCCAGCCCCAGCTGAGCTGTCAAATGTCTACAATTGTGTGAGTGAACTCAGGCAGGATCAACAGCAAGACCAGCAAAAGAATCTGCTGGCTGAGCTCAGCCCAGACTGCAGAATCATGAGCAAATAAATAGTTGCTATTTTATGCCAGTAAGGATTGAGGTGCTTTGTTATATACAAACAGATAATTCATACAGAACTTTATGTAATATTGCAAAAGAACTAAAGACAACTGTCCTTTGATATATACATACTATATGCAATTTATAAATAGCCAATTTTTGAAGTCTCAGCTTCATAAAGTATCTTTCAGTTCAACCTCTCCCCCAATAAACTTCATAAAAATAATACATTTGCTTTTCATTTTCCTCCATGATTACATGTAGGATAAAAGTAAGTGCCATAGGTATCTCTACAAAAGTCAGGAAACAATTAGCCTAAACTTGCTTTATAATAACAATGTTATATAATTCACTTTACTTCTCCTAGAGAACAAGGTATAAACAGAAAAATTCCAGGAAGGATTATAACAAAAAGTGTTCTGTTGCTGAACCTAAGGATATTTTGAAGCTTGGTTACCTTTGATAACTTTACTCACAAACCACTTCACTAAATATTCCACCTAATGGACACCCCCCCTCAAAAACATTTTTGCAAAAATAGTAGTAACTAGGACATTTGCAAATATTCCATAAGAATCTTCTTTGAGCATGAATTTAGGCTATGGCTGAAGGGAAATACGGCTTTGTGGCTTCGTTTTTCTATTTTTTGGTTCTATACTTTTTTATAGTGATTTGGGGATAGTTTTCTCATACTGTACTCGTTTTTCTTACTGTATTAGTATTCTATTGCTGCTCTAACAAATTACACTTAAACAAATTTCTTCCTTTACATTTCTGGAAGCCAGATGTCTGAAATTAGTTTCACTGAGCTAAACACAAACTGTTAGAAGGACCACGCTCCCTCTGGAACTCTAGAGAAGAATCCTTTTCCTTTTCCAGCCTCTAGAATTGCATTCCTTGCACTCCTTGGCTCACGGACTCTGCCTTCATTTTTAAAGCCAGCAGCACAGAATCTCCAAATCTGTTTGCTTCCAACATCACACCACTTTCTCCTGTTCTGTAGTCTAATCTCCCTCTGCCAACCCCTTTAAGGACATCTATAATCATCTCATTGGGCCCACCTGGATAGTCCAGGATAATCTTCCCATCTCCAGATTCTTTAATGACATCTGCAAAGTCCTCTTTGTCATGTAAGGTAACATCTTCACAGAGTCAGGGAATTTGGATATGGATTTAGGGAGGCATTAGTTAGCCTGCTACACTGCCTTTGGTTGTTTACTGTTTGGTACTAAGGTCAAGATTCCCCAAGTAATTTCTGTGTTGAGGTAGCTCAACTGAGGAAAAGTAATGAAAACTCTTTGTTTACACATCTTCTACAGTATAAACTTGCTGCTTAAACCAAGCAATAATTAAATCATCAATTAAGCTTGACTTAAGCCAAAATCTGACTGGTTAAAAACTACAGCAACACTGGTCATTAAGGTGGAGCTGTTCATTTTTCCAGCATTTTATTCTATTTAAGAACATGAATGTCATCATTTATTTGCCAGATTGAATAAAAATTTCATCCGAAATGGTTGTTTCAAAGAATGATGGGTAAATATTGCTTTCTGTTTAAACTTGAACACAAACACAATTTAGTGGCTTCCTATTTAACTTTAACTATCATTTAAAAAATGTATTCTTACCTAACACAGTTTCATTTTATTAGCAGCGTAAAAACAAACTTGCACTATAGTTCTTCCACTGACAATGTTGCCTACTTGAAGGCATCATAAAGTTATAAGCACAGATTTATAATTCATACATTATTTAAAAAGAAGAGACCCTTAATACTTTTTATTTGCAAAAGAAAGGAATATATTTCAATTGACATTTATGTTATTAGAATGATTCAAGCCTGTGATGCAGAGTATTTCGACCATATAACTAGAATATAATATTTACATGTACGAAATCTCATTGACTCAGACAATAAGTAATAAACTACTTCTAATCTGTGCTAAAGGGAATATTTTATAGGGTAAATCAGATAAAGAAAACAAAGCAGTAAATGCAAATACTTCTTAGGATAATTGGGAATCAGATGTGCATTAAAACATCATATTATAGAATAGGTAAGACAAATTTAAGAACATAATCTAAAGTACAACATTCAAAAGCAATAGTAGGCAAATTAACTATTTTCATTTTTTGAGAGCTCAGACATTGTCTTTCAGGTTATAAAAGTAAGTGATAAATTATTATAGTGGTTTAAGAAGTTTGAGAAAGTAACATCCAGTTACAATACTGTTAACCAAAGGTCAGAACTGTTAAATAAAACAATAGTAGTTAACTATACAGTACATTTTGCATTTAAAAAGAAAATATTGAGCAGTTTTCTCTTACTAGTGAGAGAAGAAAATTTCCTAATCTTTATTCCATTCCTTCCCAAAATCTTACTAAAATGAAAATATGGAAATCCAGTATAAACACAGCAGTGTACAGAGAACAGGAAATGAAATATCAGAAGATAAGAGATAAATTTTCAAAAGAGGATAGCAGATGGAAGAGAAGTTATTGAGTTAGCAAAACCAAGAAACTTCACTGCTTTTAGGTAAGTAAAGTGGGTTTACCAGGAAGATGGAAGCCAGATACATATAGTATATCTCTGCCAGGCTTAGAAATTATTTTCCAGGGACCTCTAAAGTCTAGGGTGAAGTATGGGACTGAGAGCAGGAGTATTTTTGTTTTAAAGTCCATATAAGAGAATATAGACTGTCAGAACCCCTGGCTCATTCAGTCAGCTAAACTACTCTTTCCCTACATAAAGTTTGTTTTCTGGAAAGGTTTAAGGACATTAGCTAAAGGTGAGGATGAAGTACTACACTAAAAACAGGGGTTAAATATACAGTCCTTATTGAATGAAAATGGATAATTCTTTTCTGGGGAAAATAAGTGGCCCAAGTAAAAAAGACCTACAGATTCTGACTGACATTTGGATGTCCTCCCTGCCAAAAAAAAAAAAAAGAAAGAAAGAAAAAAAAGCAACAAAAAAAGCCAAAAAAAAAAAAAAAAGCAAACAAAAAATAGCTAGTCCCTGTTCATTTACCCAAAGATGACTCTCTTCACACACACACGCAGAAACACACACACACACTTCCCATCAGCCTTTTGTGTGCTTCATTTTCAAATGTAAGTGGATAGTCAAGGATTACATTTGAGAAACATCTCTACTATGAAAGAAAGACTAAAATAAACAGAGAAAAGATAAAAATAAAAAACCTAAGTAAGTGTGTGTGTGGTGGGGTAGGCGGTATTTTTATATGTGTGCTTTCAGAGATAAAAGAAGATACTGTAGATATTATACCTATGTAATTTCATCAGGAAATACAAAATCTTTTAGAAAACAGGAAAGAACATTTAGAAATTCAAAATGATTGTTTAAAGATAATCCAATATAAAGGTTGAATATATCTCTCAGAGTAAAAAAATAAAACAAATGGATGGAGAATAAGAGACTAAAAATACACATATAGTAGAGAATCAATCTAGGAGAATCAACATTGATCAGTGAAGTTTTCAGAAAGATAAAAGAGAGAAAGCAGGGTCAGAAATGACCTAAGAAATAGGAACACAATTTTCCAGTACTGAAGGACATACACTTCTGGATTACAAGAGTCATCCAAACACATAGCACAAATAAATGAAAAAAGGCCCACACCAAGACACAACATTATGAAATTTCAGAACACTAGGTAGAAATAAAAAATTGTAAAACCTTTAAAAAATAACCAGATACAGTAGATTGAGAATCCAAAGGTTATCAGACTGCTAAAATTGGAAGGAAGACAAGAATAGAATGGAGTACTGTAGCCTTCAAAATGTAGGGGGGTTATTATTTTCAACCTAGAATTCTATACCAAGCCATATGATCAATCACATGCGAGGGTGTAAAAGAGTTTTTGAGATAGTCAAGATTTCAAGGAATTTTCCCTTCAATCACTCTTTCTCAAGCAACAGATATTAGATTCATAAAACAATATGAAAGAGGCAGAGGCAATTCCCACAGTGATGATGAAGAGAAATCTTTTTTTTTTTTTTTTTTTTTTTGGAGTTGGAGTCTGGCTCTGTTGCCCAGGCTGGAGTGGCGCCATCTCGGCTCACCGCAAGCTCAGCCTCCCGGGTTCACACCATTCTCCTGCCTTAGCCTCCCCAGCAGCTGGGACTACAGGCACCCACCACCACGCCTGGCTAATTTTGTGTATTTTTAGTAGAGACGGGGTTTCACTGTATTAGCCAGGATAGTCTGGATCTCCTGTCCTTGTGATCCACCTGCCTCGGCCTCCCAAAGTGCTGGGATTACAGGCATGAGCCACTGTGCCACACCAAGAGAAATCTTAAGTAACAACTGTACTCCAGACGTGAGGGAAACCAACTTCACTGGAGTAGTGACTGATAGGCCCTAAAGAGTTGTCCTTAAAGAGAAAACAGGACTGCTAGATTCCTTCATGAATTTGACCTTGTTGAGATGAATCTGTAAGTTCACAAAGTTTGCACTGAGTTAGTGAAGTTTACATAGGAAAATAAACACACACACACACACAAAAACAATTATTGGCTCCACAAAAAAGTCAGAAATTTAATCGTAGTACACTGAATGGTTTATCTTTGATCAATGATTATGCAGTTAAAAATATTGAATGTGAATTTAATAAAAATATATGTCATAAGATTTGGAAGGATGGGATAGAGGAAAAACATATATAACAAGGTGTGGAGGAAGACATGAAGTAAGGAAAAGCAATCATAATTTCCTGTAGGAGGATGGTAGACCATAATTGAAAGTGAAATATCAGAAAACTGCCTTGTGGTCATTATTGGCACAAACTATGAAACTACATATGAGAAGAAACAACTATGAAAGAGTTGAAATTACATTCAGTCTAGGAAATAGGGAGAGAGAAATGGGAGTGGTGGGTAAGCAGACAGCTTTTCAAAAATGATAATAAGCCTTGTATTACTCTTTGACTTTAAAAAACTATGAACATGTACTATGTTCATAAAATACAATGACAAATTTATAGAAAGCACACTATAGTAAAAATCTTATAGTCCACTAATGGTTAACTCTTTTTGCTGCTTGTGTTCAAGGCAGTAATACAAACATGTTTTGGCATTACATACCAAATGTTACTCTTTTCATTTGATTTCTAGCATTTCTATGACTGAAATTGCAATTTGTAGTGGCTTCACAGTAGCTCTAAGATAATTCCAAAGCTTTCAGTATAAATTGGTCCTCTTAAATACTGTGCATAAATTTTTCTCCAACTCAAGCTACCAAATGGCAATCAAAATGAAACATAAACAGGATGTTAATATTGCTTTATTTACACGCTGAGCATAGAGAAAAAAAGTAACATACAACCACCAGTCATATCCTCAGATAAAACAGTGTCTCATTAGGACAATTGTGTGTTGTCAATGCTATAACTCAAATGAAGAAACAAATGCTTATGTATGTTATGTCTAGGTACTGTGCTAGGTAAACAGGAAATATGAAGATGCATAAGAAACAGTCACTTCATTCAAGGAGTTTATAATCAAAGAAATTAAAACACTGAAGGCTGTCTTAACTAACCTACATTTATCTGATGCACTGAACTAATCTTCACTTAGCACTTCTTTTGTTAAACATGACTAATGTCCACAGCATGTTGAACACTCACACTAGTGACTACGTTTTCACCAGGAGCTTCTTCGCTCAGTTGAGTTGTATGCCTATTCAGCTGTGTTTGTTCTCAAACTCAGCTGTTCTTTGTACATTTAATTATAATAATATAAATTTCATTAAATATTATAAAAATCAGTAAGACGTGAGTGTTAAAAACAACTAGTTGAAAGTTTTGAGAATCAGACTCACTAATGGTGGAAAGTGGGAAAAGCCTCATTGAATTAGGTATGAAAAAAGCACAAAAACCTAGGATTTTTCACAGATAACTTTGCAAGCATCTTTACATTCTCACTTATTTTCTAAGAACATGAAACTAGAGATGGGAGAAATACATAATGGATGTCATTTATACTAAAAATACAACACAAAATGTCCAAGAGAAAACCAATTATGAAAGAAAAAGTCCTGACTATTAATCAAAAGATGGGTCATCTAAGGCATATTTATACATACTCTGTTAAAATAAACGCTTAAGGTTGTATGTATTAATGACTTTGGATTCCATACTGTTAACCAATGTATCCATTTACCAGCCAACTACTGGTCCTACTTATATAGAATAAGAGAGTTTCCTCTCTTTGCAGTAGTCCCTTGGGTTTCAGGGGATATATTTATAACAGGATCCCTTGGAGCAGTGATGAATACGTTGCTCCAGTCACATTTATTCTCCCAACATCTTCAGCTGTGATCAAAACTAACTGATAATATACATTTCCAAGAGTACTGGCTATGCTTAGCAAAGCAACTGGCCCAATTTTAAGGATTTCACATATCTCAATCTTTTGACAACTATTTCCTAAATTATTGAGTTATTAGCATAGGAAACAGTAAATCTTATTAAAGAAAAAAAAACAATGATTCTCAAGAAAAGAAACATAAAATAGAATATTAGAACATCAGGCTGGAGAGGACCTCAGATGTCATATGACCTAATAAGCTATCCAATTCGTTAAAAAAGGAGATAAACCCAATGCTGAAAAGAGAAGGAAGACAACAGTTCTAAGTGTTCATGCTAGTAGTTATTACATCCTGATTGCAATAAAGAATATGCCATCCCATATTAGGTCAGAGGTTTCTGTATCAGCTATCATGAAGTGAGGTTTCAAGCTGCAATATGTCCCATGTAATAACTTGTTTTTCACTGAAATGATTCAAAAATGAAAATTAAATGATAAATTATGGATGTTTAGATTTTACCTGGGGTTTTATTTAACTGTTTATAATTAAATTAGAATACAGTGATTCAGATGACTCCTATTACATATATTTTAGGAATGTCATAACCCAGTGCTTTAACATATAACAAAGATCCTTCACTTTTATAGAATATATCTCAGAAAACTTTATAATATATAATTCCCATTTTCTACAAATTTTCAGTATATCGTCTCACATGGTTAAATACAGAATAGATTGGCTTAAACTGTTTGATGAATTATGGATTGAACCTGAAGTACTATGACAATTGTCATATAACTATTTGTTTGGCATCATGAAATCTAGACATTGGTCTAATACACACATAGTTGCTTTTCCAGGATCCAAAAATATACTCTCGTTGTTGGTCTTTCCTCTCTTCATGGCGATCCAGTCCCTTCTCCATCCCCAAATCATTGTTCTAGATTTTCCTTTCTACATTTTTACCCACAAGAGTTGACTAATAGAGCAAACCTGCAATATCACAATTCTCCAACATAGGGTCACATGAAATAGTCCTTTTAAAAAATCTCAACTTGTAAAAGATGCAGTATATAAAATATATACATGTATTTTAAATTTCTATACATTTTACATTCTGCGTATTGGATTAGAATATAATAGAGACAATTTCTTTTTAAATGAGAAAAATTTATATTATATCCTATAACCTAGGACTTTTTATAACCTTGTAAAAATTTTTGGAAGTATAGAAAAATAAAATTATAAAATCTCAAGTTATAAGGAAATTTAAAAATCATCTGGTACTATCACTTACACTTTGAACCCTCTTTTTACAGTTCTCTCACCAAGAAGTTGTTTACTGATATCAACATTCCCCCAAAATAAGAAATTTTACCTTTTGATGCAGCCCCATTGTGTGTGTGTGTGTGTGTGTGTGTATATATAACTATTACAGACTTATTGTGAGTGACAAAAGTCTGTCTGTCTTCTTGTCTTACTGTTTTGTTTTTTCTGTACCTAGAGACCACTTGTGTCTTCAGCAAAGCTAAACATTCTTCTTGTCATTAATGAATGCCATCTCTGTAGCCAAACATTTATTTCTCAAACTTTCTTCATTGTCCTAGCCACTTAATGAAAGGAGCAATGAAACTTCCAACAATGCTTCCCAGATCCAGTTTTCTGCCTAAGTCTTTAAAAATACCAAAGACACCTTCTTAGAGTTTGCAGATATCATTAAGACCTATCAGCCCAACTACATAAAATGTGAATCTCAGCAAAGACTGCCTCATGTTACCTTTTTCCCTTTGCATGTCATTATACTGAGCTAGTGTTGTTCTGCATCTGTGTCTCATTCAAAAGAGACTTCCAATTACAATAACCTGTTACTAGTTTTGAGAAGAAGATATCAAAAAGACATGCTTTTAAATTCTAGAGTATGCCATTAATAATTTAGCAGTTGGTATTTCCACCAAGATATGTAAAGACAAACAGACAAGCATAGATGGTTACCAGTGCATGATTACTAGCAAAACCAGTTCTGTTAATAGAAAACATTTTAACAAGCTGAAATAAGTGATAGTAAAAAAAGAATTAGTTGTTTTATAATAGAATTTGTCTTGTTCATTGACATAAGAGTTTTGCATAGAAAATTGCTAAAGTTCCTGGGTTAAAAATTAAGTCTAAAATATTATGATCTTACCAAACATAAATATTCCATTTTGGTAGAATCATATTTATTTAAAGGCAGAAAAACTTACATTCTAAAGAAAAAATACGTTACTATTCTGATCTTACAATAATAATGTGCTAGTAAATTGTCTCTACACTGTAAAAACTTAAAGTATTCAAATGTTACTATTGATTTTTCTCAAACTCAACATCTCCTTATGTAGGCTAGTCTATCTTGCCTATTTGAGCGACTTTGTTTTACATCCACAGTTTGCATTTAAATCTTTTATCCTACTAAAATTCAAGTGAATTTGTTTATTGAAGGTTTAAGGTACAGCAACTTGCTCTCCAGATTTTGTGCAGGTTTTGTCATGATTAATTTGCTTCAGGCTTTTTGCTTTGTTTTGTTTTGCTGATTTGGCATCACTTTCTAATTCCTACCTCTTCAGAATGTGCTCTATTCTGTCCTGTGTGGATCGATCTACAGAAAACGCACACCCTAGCAACTGTTCAGGTTTTCCACCTCTCATTGCACAAATTGTTGAAGCAAAACACGTATAACTTGGAAAAATTGATGGAAAAAATCTTATATTTTTTCTCCTCTCATCCATAAAATAAGAAAAGAGGTATTCAGCCAGAAATACTTCAAAGTAAGTATATCAAGGAGAGGCACAAAAAATATATCTCATTATAAGGAAAGTGATAAAACCTATTTGATGAAATTACGTATCACCTGTTGTGCAGACGTGACAGTAGTCTAGAAAACAAGAAGCAGTGTGTACCACTACGGTCACAAAGAAAACCTGGAACTCTTTCCAAAAACAAATTAACTTATAATAATTTATCAGTAAAGTCTCCAGTTATTCTTTAGTAACCTTATATTCTTCTACCTAAACTTTTCATTCAGTAAAATGGATTATTACATCATGATGGCATTTCCCATTTGGAGTTGAGGATGAAATCCAAATATCATTAAGAAATTTTACATTTTGAGAGTTGAAGAAAGTTTTTACTATTCAAAAATGTTTCCGTTTCTTTGGATTATTTATGAGAATCATTTCCTTGTTTAAGTGTTGATATGACATTGATTTCAGCATTACTTTTAAAAGACACAATTCAGCAATCCCTTTTAGGAGGCTTTAAGAAGAATGTGCAAATGTGGTTCGGCTCTCACATAAAATGTGGGGAAAGGAATCTACTTCAAATTACAAGCATAATATGTTTATGCTGTGCAGCACATAGTGGAAACAAACAATAACATGAGTTTACTGGCATGTGAACCAAGCTACTTGAAACAGATGACAAAATTCACACTACCAAAGCAGTATAGACAGTATAGTTTAGTGTTTAAAGATGAACTTCGCTTCTATATAGACCTGAATTTGAATTCCATATCTGCCTCACCCTAGTAGGTTAAATTTAGAAAAGTCACTAAATCTCCCTAAGACTCCGTTTTCCCATTATGAACTGTTAATAACAATATATACCTCATCAAGTTATTATGAAGACTAAATGATATCACTTTATTTATCTTTCATTCAATTAATATATATTATTGCATATAGCAGGCAGTATTCTAGGCACTAGGGGCACAGCAACAAAATACGACAGAACTAAAATGAAAGACATAGACCACTGAGGAAGAAATATTTGTGTTGAGAGAATAAAGGATTAAAAAAAAACTTCTGAGCAAAAGCCTTCTAGGCAGAGAGACAATAAAATGCAATGGGCCTGTTTTGGAAGGGTCTAAGGAGATGAAAAATAGAAAGGAGGCCAGTATGACTGGCAGACAGTAGGGAGTGAGGAAAACTTTGGGGCAACAAACAGGACAAATTCTACAGAGTTTTGTTGCTTGGTTGGTTATAGTTTATTAGGACCTGCCTATTTACTGGCAAATAATAAGTTAATACCTTTCAGGTCTGAAAATTAATATCATTTTTAAAATAACTTTCAGAGCCATCTACTTTACCCATCCCCCTCATCTGTTCTCTCTCCAGGGTTTAAAACCACTTGACCCTTAGCATCAATTCTACCTTAATCTGTGGGACCAATCTTGAAGTTGAAGAAGGGGTATAAAACAGCTAGAGAACATAAAAGGTCAATACTGGCGACACTTTGTTGGGGCTATAGATTCTGATTGTGGGTGGCAGCAATTCAACCAAGTATCCAGATTGGACCAGTCATTCCTCACAGCCCCAGGAGCAGACCATCCCAGCCACACTGTTGCTAGATAAGATCTCCTGCTGCCACAAGAAACAAAGCCACATATGTCTTGCTGGAGAGGAACAGGGTCAGGGTTAGGTATCTAAAAGACTGAACATTTTTCTGAAAGGTACCGAGTCATTAAAAAAAGACCATTCAAATTGGAAGTATCAGTGATATCCTATGTTGCCAAATGTAAAGTTTGTTTCCTAGTTCATCTATTTCACATTCAATAGTAGCTCATTGATTCTTGAAAAGAAAAATATCAGAAAAAAATCTGTAAATACACTGATAGTTGCTTTCTAATACACATGTCTTTAAAGTTATTTTAATCTGTGTACATATTATATAACAAAATGAAAACATCACATGAATGTGATTAAACAAAATTTTGTATTGAGAATTCAAAACCAAAAGGCAAAACATGTTAAAGTACTGCAAGCAGATAATTTGTTTGCGGAATATTCAAATTTGAATATTAGCTGCTTATTTGTAATAAAAGGGTTTCAAAATTAGGTTTAGAAACAACAAAAGTAACTGATGATTTAATTGTAAATGCTTTAGACATATAAACTTAATATATAAAAATAGGTAAAAGATTTCTTAAAGGTTAAAAAATTTATTTCATTTGGTTTCTCTAAACAATCCAATACATCCTTTCTTCACTCATCTGTAATACCGATATAATTGTTTCAGTTTTTATTTTCATTTTTATAGCTTCTTTCCTCTGAAGTAATCCTTTTCTGGGAGACAGCAGATAACCTAATAGATTTTTCTATCTTTAATTTTGTAGGCTCTGTGAATTTTTAATGCTAATGCTTTAAAGAATTCCTCTTATTTAAATAAGATATTTGATAAAAAGTATTCCAGATAATCTTCCCACTAAATCTTTAACAGCAAAGCATAAAAAAAGTTATTACCATATGCTCTTTAATGCCTAAAGCAAAGATCTCATATGGAATTGAGAATCATAATGAGGTCAATCTCAATTCCATCAATGTTATGTTCTATTAAAATCAAATCCAATCACATTCCTCATTTCAACCCAGCATGGCTTGGCTTTGAGGTATGTTCAGAAATGCACTTGAATTAGAAGAGAAACATTAACATTTTATCATGTGAATACCACTAATGGCTCAGAAGATTAGTAGTAACACATTCTGGAGACTTCCTCTACTGAAAATGTACCTTTAATAATATTCTCACACACTTAACTGTAACTGTGGGAGTTATGGTTTCAACTGACGAAGTGCAGGAGTTCATGCTTAAAAAAAAAAAAAAAAATTAAAAACAGCCCCCACCAAAACAGTTGGTGTTTATTCTCTCTATAAATGAAAACCCCTAACCAGTTCTATTTGACATCTTACCAGACAATGATTCTTCATTTACATCATCCCCAATTAAGTAAAATAAGGCAGGTTCATTCTTAGGTGAGTAGTAAATCATACTACATAGATTATGAGCTATAACTAATTCTCTTATTTCTAGGAAGGTTTTTTTTTTTCTTTTTTTTTTTTGGGTGGGGGTAGGTTCTTTATTGCCTAGTAGGAAATTATACAAATTCATTACAATTCTACTACTATTGTCTAAACTTTATCTGTCTGGACATATAGCCCACAAGTCTCAAAATATCCAGTTAAGAAAACCTTTCAATTTGAAGTCTAAAGAAGGCTGGTCTCAGAGTAAACAGCTTCAGAGTTAACCCTATTCCACACACTAATAGTACATCACTGAGAACAAGGAAATAAGAAAAGATAGTCCTTAATTTATGGCAGAAGTATATTCCTTAATACTTTATTTCCTTAGAATGAATTTAATTTCCTGAGTGCTTAAATTATAACCAGCACTCTTCTAGATATGTCAGATATAGAAGCCATGGCCTCATGAAGATTATAATATATAGATATATTTAAGGACCAGGAATGCATGGAATTAAAGACCTTTTAAGCAGTAAATTCTCTCAAAGGTCATGATGAATGAGTCTGTAGTACCTTTCTTTAAACCACAAAGCTAATTAATATTCTAGTGAGACTAGACTCTAGAAGCCTGACTCTCAGCCATTTCTCATCCTAAATATGAAACAGAAAAGTTGCATGTAGGTAGATGTTATGATATAAAATGTGCATGCATCTGTTAAAAGATAAACTGACATATTAAAATTTAAAAATTTATTTGAACAGACAGCAATTCATGAATTGGGTTTGGTGCTTCACTGAAGGAGTCCTAGGGGAAGGCTTTTAGAGGGTGAATACTGAAGCAAGGCAAAAAAATCATTTGATTGGTTAAAGTTTGATCAATTGCCCTATTTGGATTATCCCAGTAGAAAGTTCAAGACAATATAACTAATGTCTACTTGGCTCCCTGTGATTACCTGAACTTAATTTTCATTTTCTTTTAAATTAAGAGTTAGGTTTCTGTTTCCTTAAGTAGGAACTTAGGTTGTTAAAGGCACCTCTGTCTAATAGCCTCCAATTTAATTACTTTAACATATTGATACTATGACAATTCAAAATGTGGAAAATACTCAGGGAAGGGCCATCTTATCTCTTTGAATTTAAATCACTACTGAATCACCTGTTCCTGGAATCTTAACCACTAACAATTTAAGACCAGCAGGTATACATTACTCCAAATTACATGAAAACAAAGGTGCTACTCATGTATAAACATTCCTTCCCAAGTTTGAAAAAGCCTTCACCATCCTCAAGCTTTCTAGAGCTGTGAGCGCAAAAGCTCAGTACATAACTACATAACTAGACCCTTCTACAATACATGTTATCACCACTTTAGCTGAAGCCAGGTACTCTCTGATCTCTGTGCATTAAATCTAGACTCTTTTTAGAAATATTGTCCCCACAGATGAGTCATACATCTGGTAGTCACATATTGACCATGAGGCTCCATATTTGCTTTATCTCTGATAACAGGTGAAAGTACTGAAAAGGAAGGCAGTAGGAAGAGGGAAAGCAAGAAAGGAAGAATTAGGGAACTCAAGAGACTGAAGAAACTTCGGGTATTGACCCCTAAGCTTTGGCATCAGCCACAAACTCTTAAAAAGTGTTTTTAAACCACTGGTTTCTTGCTATAAGGATTACTCTGTAATGTTTGAAAAATACAGCATATTGCATCTAGTACAATGGAAAATTGTCTAAAACTACCATTTTAAGGGCTTTAGAGTATAAATAATAAGTTAGGTTTATTGTTATTAGTACAGATGTGGTGTACAAAATCTTGCCAACCAGGAGTTCTTTATTCTAAAGTCAAATACGGCACATGTGAATTCACTATGAAATACTTGGTTAGCAACTATAAGAAATGGTTCAAATATGCTTAAATGCCTTGTCTGTACAGTTGGAGATAATTAAAACAAGAGCTATGGACTCTCGTTTCTAAAAATGATAAAAGACAGAGAGCGAATAAGAGGTTTGCTTCTGTTACACTCTTCCCATGAAGTCTTGGAGGAAAAAATACACACACACACACACACACACACACACACACACACACACAGAGAGAGAGAGAGAGAGAGATAGACACATACACACACACATAGACATACAGAATAGAACTGCTAGGCTCAGAGGCATACATACAATGTTAAAGAGACTTGTGTCTCTTTATGCTAGGCTCAGAGGCATACATACAATGTTATGAGACTTGTGTCAAGAGCACAGACAAAGGGCTTTGGAAAAAACCTGGGACAAAGGGTTAACAACTCTGAGTGATTCAGTCAGAACCCATTAAATGTTGAGCTGGTGGCTAAGAGAGCCATAACTAAAACAAAGCACAGCACATTTAAGAGTATTGTTTTAAGACAGTGAATGAATATGTTAAATTTACGCAATGGGCAAGGGATTGGTAAATGGAAATTCTTAAATATAGTAAATATTTTTACTAATTTTATGGCCTACAAAATTGCAATAATGTGATTTATATTTAGTGGGGTGCCTTAATTGCTTTATTTTCACCTTCATAAAATATTTATATAAGTGCATTCAGTGGTTTACTCCTTACCTCTATCTCCTAATCCTATTCTTTCTCATTAGACCTCAAATAATTCAGAGACTAAATTGGCTATTCAGAGGTTTTCAAAAACCTAATTATTATGACAAATACATCTCACATATTTTCTGCTTTGTAATTTATTGTTATTGTTTTTGTTAAATCACTTCTGAAATTCAAACATTCTGTGAAAGTTTTCCTGAGGTATTAAAAAAAAACTTCTACTTCTTACCCTTCACTTGTCACTATATTTAAGACATTCATTTATTTTTGCCCAGCAGAACATTAATAACCTATGTCATTATTTTCTCAGTTTCATAAATGTCCAGTTCATATTTTGGGAACTCCACCATGTTTTTTGCCTTATTCAAGGTAGCCTTTGTTAACCTAATGATATTGACAATTTCCAAGTTAATGTCACAAAGCTTATGGTACTAAATAACACATTTTAATGTCAATGGATAGTTTTCTAGCCACTAATGTGACAAGGCTACAAATTCAATGCTCTGCATTATTTTTGTCCTATTGTGTTTTTACATACCATTAATTATAATGTCAGCTTCAAAATTTTGTAAGACTAAGAGTGAAATCACTTGTTAAAGATTTCATGAGTCTTAATGTTTCCAAAGTTTTGTGCCTTGCCATTGTTCATATCCTAGCTCAGATATTTACAATCTAAAAAAGTATTTATAAGGTAAGATCAAGAAAACACATAACCTTTAATGATGTATTTATAAAAAAAAAAAAACTCTACATAGGTTGAATCAGGTACAATTGATATATACATTAATATGCTCAACTGTCAAAGGGTCAAGATTTACTCAAGGCCACCTAAGTAACTAATGGAAATTACATGAAAGTTATTTATACTCAAGCATTGCTTAATGATGGAATACATTCTGAGAAATGCATTGTGGGGTGATTGTGTCACTGTGCAAAATTATATTGCTATGATTTGTCTGTGCTCCTACCCAAATTTCATCTTGTACTTCAGTTCTCATAATCCCTAGGTGTCATGAAATGGACTTGGTGGGAGGCAATTGAATCATGGGAGCAGTTAATTTCATGTTGTTGTCATGATAGTGAGTGAGTTGTCATGAGATGTGATGGTTTTATAAGGGGCTTTTCCCCCTTTGCTCAGCACTTCTCTCTCCTGCTGACATGAAGAAGGACATGTTTGCCCCCCTTCTGCCATGATTGTAAGATTCCTAGGGTCTCCCCAGCCATAAGGAACCATAAATCAATTAAACCCCTTTCCTTTATAAATTACTCAGTCTCAGACATTTCTTTATTGTAGCATGAGAACAGACTAATACAAGTGTACTTACAGAAACCTAGACCATATAACCTACTATATATCTGGGCTATATGGTATACCTTATTGCTGCTAGGCTACAAACCTGTTCCTCATGTGACAGTACTGACTACTATAGGCAACTGTAACACAATGGTAAGAATATGTGTATCTAACCACAGAAAAGGTACAGTAAAAATAGGGTGTTATATTATGAGACTACTGTGGTATATGTAACCCATCATTGACAAAAACGTCATTATGTGGCATGAGTGTAGTTAGAACCATATAGAAGGTACCTTTTTGCATTGGCTTCTTTCACTTAGCAATATGCAGTTAAATTTTCTGTATGTCTTTTCATGACTTGATAGCTCATTTCTTTTTAGCGCTAAATACATACTACATGTATTAGGGAATGTACTGTAATTCCAACTACATGACATTTTGAGAAAGGCAAAACTATGAGGATAGTAAAAATATTGGTGGTTTCCAAGGATTCTGGGTAGTGAGAAATGAATAGGCAGAGTACAGAGGATTTTTAGGGCAGTGAAAGTACTCTATGTAATACTATAATGGTAGATACATGTCACTATTCACTTGTTCAACCCACTGAATGTACAACACCAAGAGTGAAACTTATGTAAACTATATACTTTGGGTGATAATGGTGTATCAGTGTAGGTTCTTTAGTTGTAACAAATGTACCACTCTGGTGGGGGATGTGGATAATAGGCAGAGCTATGCATACATAGTGGCAGGGGATTTAAGATAAATCTCTGTACCTTCTGCTCAATTTTTCTGTGACTCTAAAACTGCTCTTAAAAAAAGAACTGTAATATACACATAAAAGAAAAAAAGAGCAAAGAAATGTTACACGGAACATGTTTTCTAAATCCTAAAATGCATATTCCATATCCCAAAATGACATAGAAATACAGATACATACATACCCACCTCCACATTACACACTTCTGTATTATTCTCAGATTAATTAAATGTTCCTTGCATTATTTTATAATACAGTGTGTTTGGGATGGAAGATGGAACGGAACCCTTCAATACAGTAAACCATTCTTTGCTGAAATTTTAGGTACTAACTAAATTTAGGTAATACCTAAGTCTTCAAAGAGCCATAAAGCTTTGCAAATTTTATTGATTTCTTTGATATAAATTGTAAATTATTCTATATTGTGTCAGGCAGTTCTCAAATGGTTCTAGCTGACTCTGCAATGAGCCACTACATGGTCCAAAGCCCTTTAAGGAATATATCATATCCTTAACCTCAAGTGATAAAGCTCAATCTGTCTTGTTTTAAATTAAACACTCCATAAGTAATTGTACTCAAGATTTGGAAAGTTTCTGCTTCCTTAAACAGCATGAACACGCACTAATAGCATTGCTTTTTATAATTCTGAGAATAAAAACCATTTTGGGGACCCGAGAAGAAAGGTAGCCTTCAAGGTGTAGGCCTCAAAGCAAGGAATGAAAACATAAAAGCTGTTATGGTCTGCTTTAGACATCTTAGAATAGAGAATAATGGTCTCAGCTCCTGTCCTCATTCCTCCTGTGATCAGAGCTCCATTTGCAGTTAATGGGGACTCCTTCTATAGGAGGCCTTTTAGAGGATGTGTGGATTCTGAACAGAATCACAAAACTGAAAAGTTCCACTGAATGTAGCCTCTGGGCTGCTCACCACTTGCAGGTTCATAGACAAAGGAGAAGAGAGAAATGATACAATCAGCAGGTATTCCAAGGAGCAAGCAGTCTCAAGATGGTATGCAAGCGGCACTACGCAATCCACAAAAATACAATCCCCATGTCTTAAGGTTCAATGGCTGGCTACCTTGTTTACTAGCTGCATTAACTTGAGAAATTTTCTTAGTCTCTCTGAACCTTTCTTTACCTGAAAAAATTATGATGATAATTCCTGCACTGCATGTCTATGGCAATTTCTATGGGTGATAAAGTCTATAAGACACCAATGACAGCAGCAGGTTCCTTGAAAATGCTCATTAAGTGGTAATTGTAAGATGATGATGGCAATGATGGCAATGAGGGGGATGCTTACTCTTCTAGGACTCTTACTAGGACTATTCATAGTCCAGTGTGTTACGCTGTTTCCTGCCCGGGAGCTTTCACACACTGTTTCCTATGCTCTTTACCAAAATAACACCTCATCAGTCTGAGAAATTAGCCAAACCATTCATACATCCAGGAAGACTTTCCTGGACCCATCTAATTCAGTTCCCATTTTCTACTCTGCACATCAGTCAGAGCATAGGGTGGGTGGCTGGGTGAAAGCCACCTGGAGCAGCTGAGTTGTAACATGGGATTAAAAGATTCTTGAGTTCCCACATATTCCAGACAGTGTGCTAATGAACAATAGATAGAAGGATAAAGAAGACATGGTTACAGGCCATAGAAATGCTCCCATTCTAGACTTAGAGCTACACCAAAATTTTGGCAAGAAATGTAACAGAAGTATATATAAAATTCTGTGTGAACACAGGAGGAAGAAATTAAATCCTAGGAAGACCGAAAAAGAAGTTTTATGGAACATTTCAGCTATGAAATAACATCTAAATTCGACCTTAAAGGGTGAGCACACGAAGTTCCCTAAAAGGATCTTACCATAACAACTTGTCATTATCTTTAAATGAAAATCTCCTCCAAGTAGTAATGGGGACTCAGACAGCTCCCACTGAAATGGCAATAGATTATTCCACTTGTGAGAAAATAAATGACAAAGAAGCAGAAGGAAGTAGCTTATATTTAGCCTTCCTTTTGTCCCAAGGATGATTTTTAATCAAAGCAAGTCTCAATAATGTGAGCATAGAAGGCAATTTGGGGTGCTAATGCCAGCTCAGGTGGTGGTCAGGTCACATTTGCTTCTCAGGGCTGGGGTTGTTGGGTGGTTAAATGAATTGATGATTGCAAATTGCTTTGAAAATACAAAATGCTGAATAAATGCCATGCATTACTGTTGTTCAGTATACTCATGGGACAAACTTATCTTCAAACAAAAGGGTCTCTGAAAGATGGACTATGTTTAAAGACACTTAGAAGTGGTCTTTTTTAACAGCAAAGATAAAATTTTTAGTTAGATTTATTCTAAAGCCATCATAATGCCTAAGGATGTTTTTAAAATGCCATTATAACAGAATAAATCTGAAATTGCTCGTAAATGCCACTTACAGAAAACTTGAAAAAAAAACATTTAACTAAAACAATTTTGTCTTCTCACTTAAAAATAAATTATAAGACAAAGAAAGCCTCCCATGGGAATGGTAGCTGTGACAGCTGACAGCAAATAAGAAAAAAAAAAAAAATTAAAGCTACATAACCTATATAAAAATATAGACAGATCTATTTTCAAAAGATGGTGGAAGAACCTATTAGAAAAAACTCACATTTAATTCAAATAATCAATCATTCCTTACTTCAAATTGTTTTCAGCAATGTTAGTAAGTCTCCACCAAGCCTATCCAACACTTTTTAGAGAATTAAATGGAAATGAGATTAATTATATAACAAAAATAATACTGGTAATAATATTAATAATACCTCACATTGCTCTCATATTTCCTAGTTTACACAGTAAATGTAATTATTTAATACTCAAAACTCTGTGAATTGGATAGAACAGGTGTTATCTTTCTAAAATAAAATTAAATAAGCAATCGAGACTAAGAAAGGTTAAATGACTAGAAAGGATGGAGTCCCAGAGTTGGCACGCATCAGAATCTAGGGGATAAGTGCTCTAATTCCTAGACTAGTGACCTAGTGATATTATTTTCTAACACTGAGAAAATTGTGCAAAAGCTTTATTCACATACAAAGTTTAACGACAGGCTTTGAAAGAAATGGCCAAAACATAAATCTCTTTTGATATCACAATAGAATATTTATAGTACTTAACTTTTAAATGAAAAAAATAAGAAAAATGTATTTACATAATAAAACAGAGATAACAATGAATCAGAACAGTCTTTCTCAAAATGTGTTCTTTGGAATACTCACGCCATAAGATGCTGGTAGGTGATTCATATGATAAAGGTTATATGGTCAAACATATTTTGGAAATGCTCAGGTCTCCCCCTCTTTTTGACTCTCAATCTATACTAATACACCAAACTCCTGATAAGTTCTGCAGCAAGAAACCTGTTTGTTTAATCCCATGGTTCTCAAAATTCACACATTCTCTACCTGTGCTTGTTAAACTGGTGTTTACATTCACTCAAGTTAAACAGAGACTACAATAGTCTACGTGACAGAAATACTTGAACTACAAGCTAAAGTATGGTACATACTTCTGGAGTGACAATTTTAATTGTATTTTATTAAATAATTAAAGATGTAAAGCATTATTTTTAAATTAAACAAAGAAAAGGTTATTACTTCAAAGCACTTTTGCTTTTGGGAGGCTGCTGCACCTCACACCCAGAGTCCACTTCTTTTCATCACAAATAAAACTTCCATTGAAAATTTTTTAGAATAAATGGGATCCTGAAATCCTGAGAAAACTAGCATTTCCAATACTCAAAACAGGTTATACACCTTCTTAGGTTTGAATATGGCCATTTAAAATAACCAAAAAAGGAGAAAAATGAGTCTTTGTTAAAGCTTGTTTGCCCATTGTTATCTTTTGTGGAAATCACATATAATTCACTGTCATTGTGGATGCAAACTGCAGTTATAGTTGTCCGTATTTAAACAACTTCAGGTGTGAATCTTTTCTATCCATTTTAGGGTAAGCTTTTAATTATGTCAACTAGTAACTTGCTTAGAGTTTGAGATGAATTAGCAACCACATTAAAAATAAGTTTTCATAATCCCTAATAAATTGGTCAAAAATCTAAATATTTAGAGCCATGGATCCCTTTCTTTCTGAAAGGCTTTGTATTTGAAAGTGGGCAAGGCATAGCTTATATGATGCTTTTCATGTCTCCAGTTTGAACGTTTTGAGGCTGGGATTGTCCTGAACAATGTAGGTGTTCAATGTAAGTGAGTAGGGAATACAATTAAAACGCACTAAATGCACTAAAATGAGGTACAGGTACCTGCACCCCGGTTCCTGTTTTGCCATAAACTAGTTGTCATTTAATTTGCTGGTTCTCAGTATCTTTAGCTGAAACATGACAATATTTGCTGAGATGATCATTCAATTTATTCCAGTCCTAAAGCTTTCAATAGCAAAGATTTGGAGTCAGACTGGAATCAAACACTGCTCCCTTACTCATTAGCTATGTTTTCCTCTCAAACATGATATTTAAGCTATCCTGGGACTGACTTTGTTGTCATAGTAAAATGGGGATGATAATATAACCTTTTTCATAGTGGTCTGGTGAATAATTATATCATCAAAACACATAAAATGCTTTTCCTGACATACATGTAGCACTCAAAACATGTCAGCTATTGTTGTAATTAGGACTTAAGAAATCTCTAGCAACATATCTTCTTTTCCTTATTAGTTAAAGAGGGGCAAATTCTATGACAAGATATATAACTATATTATTAATCAGACAAAAATCATAAAATTCTATGCTTCTCTTTATTTACATTATTATGACAGCATAATAGTTCCTTTCTATATTGGTTGAATGGGATAAGAATACTGGTACAAGAACTTAACAAAGACAGATTTTTGCTAATTGAATTGATGATCTGTCTCAAATCAGTTAATTTTAGCAATTTATTCATCAAGCTACTGTCCCTTTTTTTTCTTTTTTTTTTTTTTTTTGGAGACAGAGTCTCGCTCTGTTGCCCAGGCCAGAGTGCAGGGGCACAATCTTGGCTCACTGCAACCTCTACCACCCAGGTTCAAGCAATCCTCCTGTCTCAGCCCCCTTAGTTGCTGGGATTACAGGCATGCGCCACTATGCCTGGCTAATTTTTGTATTTTTAGTAGAGACAGGGTTTCCCTATGTTGACCAGGCTGGTCTTGAACTCCTGACCTCAGGTGATCCACCCTCCTTGGCCTCCCAAAGTGCTGGGATTACAGGCATGAGCCACCGTGCCCAGCCAAGCTACTGTCTTTAGATTTTCTGAAGATCCAAGATTTACCAATGAAAATGAAAGACTTTTCAGAATTTTCAAAAGGGTTTTTGCTAATGGTCAGCTTTCTTTAGATGTTCTGTATTTTAATTGCTGTGAGAGTATGCTCTTATCATTCACATCTTGATACTTACTTAGAGTGTACTGTTTTCTAAGTATAATATAACGCAGTTTATTCTATCTAATTTATTCTGTAGTATCTATTTCAGACTTTCATAGTGAGTTTTAGAGATATATGTCTCATTTCCCCCTTATCATTAATTAAAGATGACATCATAGAATGTTGGGATGTCTGCAGAAGTAAAGATCATTTCTGAAGGCTGGAACACACACATGCACACTCATACACACACATATTCATATATACACATATACATATCAAATCTAGAGACTCATTAACTGAGACCTAGGTTCTTCCAATAAATGATCCTCAAAATAGTAAATGGTGTCTCACATACACTAGGCACTCAGTAACTAACCAGTAGTTGAACTTACACGGTGGGGAGGGGCAAATATTTTTAAAAGAGGCATCAAATCAAAAAAACTACAGAAGTGGTGACTGGCAGGCAAGAAAAAAGATAATAAAAACGTAGTGTATGTAGAGATTAGAAAAAAATGAGTGGGGCCTGCTAATTACAGATAAGGAGACAGAAAAAACTACTGATAAATTATTAATGTGTGGCTTGCGATTTCACACACACAAACTATAACCTTAAGGGCCTTAATCAATCTGAAAGAAATTCTTTAACATTAATAAATACATAAATGTAAGAATTAAGAAGAGAGAGGCAATTTTTGTTTTAAGCAACAAAAGATTCTATGATAGGAGGAAGGCAGTGGATTTACTTTTTCACAGATAAAATTTTTGTACGGCCTGAACTTTAAGTGTGAGAAATTTTTCCTTCCCATTCCTTTTCCTTTTCCTTTCCTTTCCTCCCTTCTCTTTCTCTTTAGTTATTTTAAAACTTCCTAACAAAACCTAGTTTTCAAAAAGAAATAAAAGATTTTTAGGTGTTACTGTCCTTATTAGCTAGTTTCTTTAAACAAACACATTTACTTCAATAAATATGGGAAATGTTAAATTCGGGGGTGAAGTCTATCATGGATAGACCAAAGCTGAATCCAATTAGTCTCTTTCACAAAATAATTGACAGAGGGAATAGGAGAAATTAATAATTTCCATACCTTATTGTGAGCATTTAAGTCAACTTCTTGGGAGTTTAGGCAACTGCAAAGTTGGTTTGTAAGGCCTCCCTCACTTTTAACACCAAGTACAACTTTGGGGATTCCCAAAGCCATGTTTATGACAAATAATTTGCTAGAAGAACCCGTAGAACTCACAGAAAACTATTATATGTATGGTTACAGTTTATTACAGGGAAAGGATACAGGTCAAAATCAGCCAACGGATGAAGCGCAAAGGGCAGAGTCTAGGGAAGTACGAAATCTGGAGTTTCCATGGTTCTCTCCCCACAAAGTCAGGATGTATTACTTTCCTGGCGTTGACGTGTGACAGCCAACACAGAGTGTTGCCAGCCAAGGAAGCTTACCCAAGTCTCAACATTGAGAGTTTTTATTGGGGCTCCATTATATGGTATGATTCCTTGATTATCCACATGGTTGACATCAATTTCCAGGTTGACTGATACCTCGTGACTCACAGCTGCCATCCTAAACCACCCGTCTGTCTCATAGCACATTTATGACCACAAATTAAATAATAGATACTTCAAAATATCCTAATTACACCACAGAGAAAACGTTTATATTAGCTTTTTTCCTACAGATTTTCTTTTAAAAACATCAGACAAGCCATAACAGAAAAAAAAATGAGGCATCATGGCATAATGTAATTCAATTATAATTTTAAAAGTAGAACTTATTTTAAATTGGTCATGCATGACAAGATGACATTTTTGCAAAATATTAATGTTAAAAATTAATAAGTAAAATGTCAGTGAAATACACTACAATATGATGACACAAAATAACAAAAGGTATTTTGATTATACCTAGCAAAATATATTTTAATTCCCAAGAAAGAAACAATGTTATTGTACAAGATGTAATGACTTCAGCTTCTATCACATCTCTTTAATGTTCATCAAGAGGGTGTCTTTGGCTATATATACTCTATTTATCTGCACTGTGGGGAAACTGTTAAGTTTTAGGAAGGAGAAGGTTGATCTGTCTGAGAAGAGGTAATACAAAAAAATAATGGGAGAAACTTCAATTTGAAAATTTAGCGGGAAAGAATCACAGAAGAGTACATTGCCTTGAACACATGATTGAAGAGGACCCAAAACATTATAACTCCAAGTTTCAAGTCATCCATAAAAGTATTTATTCCATGTGGTACATATACACTAGGAATACTATAAAGCCTTTAAAAAGACAAAATTATGTCTTTTGCAGCAACATGGATGCAGCTGGAGGCCATTATCCTAAGCTAATTAATACGGGAACAGAAAACCAAATACTACGTGTTCTCATTTATAAATGGGAAGTAAGCATTGAGTACACATAAACATAAAGATGAGAAAAACAGACACTGGGGAGTACTGGAGGGAGAAGGTAGAGAAGGGGGCAAGGGCAGAAAAACTACCTCTTGGTTACTATGCTCACTACCTGGATGATGGGATCATTTGTACCCCAAACCTGAGCATCACAGATTATACCCATGTAATATACCTTCATATATACCCCTTGAATCAAAAAGAAAAGTTGAAAAAAAAAAATTTAAATGTATTTTTCCCTGGTTAATAACATTCTGTTAGAGCTAGCAACTTTGCATTATCATTCATTCCTTTAACCTGCATAGAAATCTAGTCAATGCTACAGATGATAATAGTTTGCTTACAATAGAATTACAATAGAAATGGAGAAGTGCCCTAGGGTGAGATATAAATAAAATGCATGGCAGAGTGGTAGAGAATACATGCATGTCTGCTTGGGTAAAAAGAAAAAAAAAAAAAAAAAACCCAGCAATGAAACGAAATGAAAGACACTCAGTGGGCTGGCAGTGCTATCATTGCACCTTTACATATGCGTTGTCTGAAGTAGCATATAGAAAGGAATGGTTTCAGAGGAAGGGCTTTTTAAGGTCTTTTTCCACTCATGGGTCCAAGACATGAAGACAACACCAACCTAGAAAGCGCATTCTTTCCTGTCCAACAAACGACAGCATAAGACCCAAGCTGATAGCTAGCCTTTGAATTCCAAACAACACAAAGACTAAGGATTCTGTCCAGTAATGATTACCTGGAACCCTAGGGCCACCCTGGGTACTGCTGTTTCTGAGACTAGGATTTCATTTGTTCCTTCAATTTTCTAAAACACAGTCATAATGTCCCAACAGATTCCAGCAGCATTCTCACTTTTGCTTAAGAAAACTAAAAGTAGTGCCTCATGCCTGAAATCTAAGACTCCTGACTAAAACAGGTTCTGTATACAAGAATTACAGACAACACAATGCTGACATCTTTGGTCAAGAACCTGTTAAGTTAACCAATGCAATTTTCTTCACATACTTAACAAGAATCTCAGTTCCGTAAGAGGTCCAAAAGGCATATGAAGACTGGCTTCTGCCTCCAGTAAACTTTAAATATAGCCAAGGAGACAGAAATCACATAAGGAATAATCACAGAACTGTGAATAACTAAATTACTAAGGTAAAAAACAAATCCAATCGTCTGTGCAATAGCAGGTCTGGAAATGGAGAGAACAAAATAGAATTTCAAAGACTTTCAAAAAGAAGAGCAGGATTGAGTATGGACTATAATCTACATAAACAGTCCCTCTCATTAGAAGTATATAGAAATGAATTTCACTGAAGAAAAATACCAGTACATACACTTAAACAAAACTAATAAAATCCCATGATAAATGGCTTTAGAGGGATATAATGAAGTAGAAAGAAAAAGAGTTTCAATTACTGGCAGTATTCAGGTTTGCCAAAAACGTTCCACATTATAAATGCTACCTCTGCTCATCACCAGACACACCCACCTTGTCCAAAGGGCTTTTCCCCATCTTCAGAAAACAGATGAGCCTGAGGATAGCGTGGAAAGGCTACAGGACAGATCCATAGGAATGAAAAGATGGAAAAGAGGACCTACAAGAGAGGAATGAAAGAGATGAGCTTGTTAAATGTAAGAAAAGAGAAGAGATATAAAAACAGCTTTAAAAAGTGGCATTTCAAATACTTTAGAAATTTGCTGTTGATCCAAAATATCAAGTCAGAAATAATGACAAATGAAAACAATAAGTATTTACTTTTAAACCATTATGTCCTGCTTTTTGAAGGTAAATAAAGCCTCTTAACTTTCCAAGAGCTTTTTTTGCATACAATTTGTTTTAACTTTCCCCTCAGACATACTTTTCTATAACTCAGGGATTTTAAGTATGGCTTGATTGAAGGATGGAACCACTTACTGGAGCATCAGTCCACAAAGGTTAAGAACAGAAGAGTAAATCTGGGGAGATTGAGGAAATGTTACTTAACAGGTTTCCTCTAAACCTAAATATTGTATATGATTAAGACATACGTTGATAAACAGAATTACTATATAATTTATCATCTGACCTAGGCATTCTTTTGAAAGTTTCAGGGGTGATATAGTTTGTCTCTATCCCCACCCAAATCTCATCTTGAATTGTAGCTCCCATAATCCCCATGTCATGGGAAGGACCCAGTGGGAGGTAACTGAATCATAGCAGCAATTACTCCTATGCTGTTCTTGTGATAGTGAGTTCTCACAAGATCTGATGGTTTTAGAAGAGGCTTTTTTTCCCTCTTTGCTCAACAGTTCTCTCTCCTGCCACCACATGAAGAAGGACATGTTTGCTTCCCCTTCTGTCATGATTGCAAGTTTCCTGAGGCCTCCCCAGTCATGCTGAACTGGGAGTCAATTAAACTTCTTTCCTTTATAAATTACTCAGTCTCAGTATGTCTTTATTAGCAGAATGAGAATGGACTAATACGAGGTATATTATTAATAATTGCATTAGGACAAGGTGCAGACCACATGAGCATATAGTCACCTTATTGATAAGCCTCTCAGAGAAGAAGGGGGAGTAAGACCCCCCAAAAAGCATTCTAAGAGTAACAGTAGTTAGGACAGGTATGTTTTAGATGATCTTTGTGCAAGTCTGGGGTGGGAGCTACATTGCTAGGGAGGAAAGGTAATTGTTCTTGTAGCCAGTCCATGTATGCCTTCCCTTCCCCCACCACAGCCTTCCCTGTCAAAATGTGTTGACCACATAGTTCAAGAGTATTGACTTGGAGGGACACCAAAAATTATTAGTTTGACTTTACAGTTTCAAAAATAAATAACGAATATTAAAAAGAAACTCCAGAAAGGCAAGACATTGTTTTCTTAAAATTCCCATATGCATAACTAAGCTTTTTTTCTTCTCACAAATATTTCTTCTTGAAACCCTTCTTCAACTGTGTCCTCACTGAGATTTTATCGGAAGGTAACACCCTCATCTCATTAGGCTCTTAAATCCTGAAGCTACTGAAGAAAGCCCCTTAAATATTCACAGCTATGCCAAGCAAGGTAGAGCCAGGAGGCTCTGGATATGGTCCGCATTACCTTAACCAAAGAAAACAGTTGACACTTACCTGATTCAAGCACAGTGAACTGAGATCCATGTGGGAGTTAGGGGTGGGAGGTACTGAATCATCCAGTTTGATTACATTTAGCCGCTGATGCTAGGTAATTTCCAAACCACAACTGCAGTTGTTCTTTCTAGATTTAGCCAGAGACAAAGAGACTGTGTGTGTGGAAACATGTAATTTGCCCCCATAGATAACAAAGGACTCAAAGGTCAATTTGATATCAAAAGAAATATCTGAGGAGAAGGTGTAAACTCCAATTGGCTCTAAAGCAAGGAAGCGATCCCCCTGTGGTGAGATCAAGATGTGATGAGACTTGCTTTTCTCATCTCTCCCCTGTGAAGAGGGAAGCAACTGAGCAATAACGGGAGCGTGCCTGACGATTAGGGTGGCAATCACCTGAGCGATAAGCAAACAAACGTGCTTCCAGCCAGAAGAAGGCACATGGCAGGGAGACCTCCGGTGCCAGAAGCCTTCAATTTCACTCACTAAGAGCTCTGTAGAAAATCCAAATCAGGAATGGTAGAGGTCGGGTTGCCGGCTTATGCCCTCCCTTGGTGACAGCTCCGGGCAATTTTACCATCCAGCTGTTCTGTTTTTCAAAACTAAAGTAATTGGAATTGAACTACAGAGCTTTGCTAAAACCCTAGCAATTAACAGTGCGATTTCCCAAATTGCACTGTAATGGGAAAGTGTCCATCAATCAACCCAGTGAAATAACACATTTTCTCACCAGATGTGAGATTTAATATCTTCATAACTCTCTGGATTTACCACTTATGAACTGTCAGCCTCGCCTCGAGCATTGAGAATTAATGAACTACATCCCTGCTATGTAGGTATAGTTTACAGTTGTAAAATATCCTCAACTTCATTTCAGATATATTTACCAAAGTGTTTTTCTTTAAGATGCAACCAGAAAACATGCTAGATGGGAAAATTTCATTTCTACTTACTATGTTGTATTATCATTGTCTAGATAAATACAATTCCCAGAGTCTCAGCCTAACACACTCTTATAACAGGAATAACCCATTTATCACCAGCAGTGAACAATAAATTGCAGTGTGAAGACGCAACAGCTTTAAGCTTTAAACTTTAGAATATCCTCTATGGTTTTCTGGATAAAGACTGAAAATATTCTAAGTTTCTAAATGTGTCATACATGTACAGTTTCTGTTGTTCATCTTGGACTGAAATGATAATTAAAATAATCCCACATATGTTCACTTTGTCACTATGATGATCAGGTAGGTAGGTCAGTTCTCATTTTTACTTTCACTCCAATCTCAAACATCTGAGCCATGGTGAGGATGAAGTTGCCTCCTGAAAGTAATCTGGGAGTATTCCTGTGATGCCACAACCTCAAAGATCCCAAGTTTGCAACTCATTCTTGCTTCTACCACAGAGGGGGACTATTGTTAACAGTGAAAGTCACTCTACAGGTCTCGAATGGACTTATTTAACAAATTATTCTTTGCTGTATTTTGGGGCCTGTGTAGTAATATAAGCAGGGTGTCAAGGAGACAAAGGGAAAGAGCCAGGAGAAGCTTCAGATTTGGGCATGAACAGCTGTGGTGGCATTTAGGAAAGGTTCCCTAGAGGAGACCATGTCTGAGACTGACTATATCACAAGGGAAATATGTTGTCAGATACTGAGGTTGTCCAAATTATTAGAGTTATGTTAGAATAAAAACTCAGAGAATGTCCACATTATAAGGATATTTAGAGATCATCTATTTCATTTCTTAATTTAATAGATTCATAAAATATTCAACAAAAACTGTCAGTCATACTACTACATCAGCTGATTTAACTCACTTGGCATGCATGTTATCCTAAGTAGTCTGTCATTCATTCTTAACTAATACCATTTCATTCTCCTTTCCCATATTGGTTGGCTTTAGAATATGACAGTTTTTTTGGGGAGAGGGGCAAAAGAGAATATTAGAGGACATGAAGAGATCACCTTGTCTAAATAATAAAGAAATTTGATATATCTCTGTATGATTTTTTTATATGAGAGATTAAACTCACAAAGCAATAATTATATATTAAGAAAAATTCATAGCCCATAAAGCCAGACTGATTAAATACAACTGAGATTGGTAAAAATCAATTTAAATGATTATATGAATCCCCAACAATACAGAAATAAATTATTATTTAATAAATAGTGTTGGGCCAATGTGATAGCAGTATGGAAAAAATTACTTTAGAGTCATTTCTCATACCCCACATTGTATTGTATTCCAGCTGAGAGTAAAACGTGTTATTAAAAACTGGACAATAAAGAACAGTTCTTCTTTAGCAGTGGAGAGGAGATAAATTCCTGATACTAAAGAAATGGAGTATATTAGGATCTGAATAGAGACAAGATGGATAAGCACAGATATGGAAAACTAAAGCATCTAAACTATAACAGGTAAAAAAAAAAGCAACATAATGAGACCATGCAATAAATATATCATTAATATATACTGTTATATACACACATATATATAGTACATATATACATATGGATGTATACACACAGACATGTATCTTTGCTTCCTCTTTTTGTGATTATTCTCTGTTAGGCTTAGAGGTCTTAGTTTCTGAGGGAAGAATGCTTCCATGAGGAGACACAGCAATGATTCCATTGAATTAGAAGTTAAGACTGCTGCCTGGCCACTCTGGACTCTTCCTGCCTTTGACTTAACAAAGAAGAGAGTTAACAAGGGAGATTGATCCTGACTATAAAAAGGAAATTGGACTATTAATCCACAATGGAGATAAGGAAGAGTATGTCTGGAATACAGGAGATCGTCTAGGGATTTTCTTAGTATTACTATGCCCTATAATTAAAGCCAATGGAAAACACAGCAATCTCATCCAAGCAAGACTAGTAATGGCTCAGACTCTTTAGGAATGGAGATTTGGGTTTGCCACATGAGGGTACTTTCTGAAGGCAAAAGGAATACGGAATAGCTTGGAAAATGGTCGTTATAAATACCAGTGACCAGTAACGGAAGGTAGGAATGTAATTGTCATGAGTATTTCCTCCTTATTTTGCCATGAATACATTTGTAGGTCAGATATATCAGAGATACACAAGAAAGGAAAGAAGCAAAAAATGTTTTCTTCCCTCTCTTGTTCCCTCATCAAGTAAAATATGATTAGTTGAGTTTATATTATAGTATTTTAGTACTGTTAATTTTCTATCATAGTCTTTAAGTCATAGGATATCAAATAAAGAGTAAACACCATTCAAGGACTTTACTTTCTCATCTAGGAACCAAATTTTCAGCTGTATTCAGGATAGTTGTGTCATATTAGACAGAATATAGCCTTGTCATATTTCAAATATTAGGTGTGGTTTAAGAAGATCTGTATGGGTGCCTGGTTGATGAAAAGTGGACTTGTGATGACTAATTTTATGTGTCAATTTAACAAATCTCTCAGATTAAATAATTTCTGGGTGTGTCTGCGGGGGTGCTTCAGGATGAGATTAGCATTTGAATTGGTGGACTCAGTAAAGTGATTGCCCTCCCTAAAGTAGGTGGCATCATCCAATCCGCTGAGAGCCTTATAGCACCAAAGGTAGAGGAAGGAGGAAGTCACCCCTTTTTGCTTCCTACCTGGCTGAAATGTAACATCTCATCATTAACCCTGGGACTAGGAATTACACCATCACCTCCCCTGGTTCTCAGGCCTTTGGAATGGGACTAAATTGTACCACGGGCATTCCTGGGTGTCCAGGTTCCAGTGATTACATTATGGAACTTCTCAGCCTCCATAATCACAAGAACCAATGCCTCATAATAAATCTCCTTTTATAATAACTTACTGGTTCTGTTTCTCTGGAGAACTCTGACCAATACACATACTGACATAACCAATAAAATAAAAAATGATAAAGGTAACCGTGGGACCTGGGGGAAACGAAACAGAATATATAGCTCAGAGGGCACTGGAGGACTTCCCAAGGGCTGGATCAGCCAGCAGCAAGCATGCGCACACGCATGCACACACACAGTATTCAAAAACACTGTATATGTCTTGAGAGTGTTTAAAAGTTGTGAGATTTCATGTAGAACCTGAATTTCTAGAGTCTCCATAAAAATGGAAAGGCTCAACATTGAGCCTTCATTTCCACAAAGCAACAGCCAGGCAGCACTTTGCAGAGGCTGCTGCCCCCTTTCTATGGTGCCCGGCCCTCCAGGTAGTTGTTGCTCCCACTACCATCTGTCGTCAAACACCTAGTCAGTTACACTCACTTATTTTGCCAGTTTGGAAAACTAGGAAAAGCTCACTTATTCAGAATTTGAGTTTGAGATCTATGATTTATCCATTACTGAAGTCATTAAAAAGTTGTTTGTTCTTTCTAAAAGGCAATCTGGAAATATTTAACAAGAATTGAAAAGCTATTAATATTATTTGATATAATAATTTCACTTTAGGGATTTTATTTCAAAGAGAACCAACATGTGCCCACTCCCCCCTCAAAAAAAATTTACTCATAATAGAGAAAAAAGCAGGAAAAATGTACATACCCAACAGTATAGAAATATCCGGGTAAACTAAGGCATAACAACAGAAGAAACTTCTATGTAGCTATAACAAATGAAAGTAGGTTAGGTGCCTAGTTTGATGAGAATGCACAAAAATAGGCCGGGCGCGGTGGCTCAAGCCTGTAATCCCAGCACTTCGGGAGGCCGAGACGGGCGGATCACGAGGTCAGGAGTTCGAGACCATCCTGGCTAACACGGTGAAACCCTGTCTCTACTAAAAAATACAAAAAGCTAGCCAGGCGAGGTGGCGGGCGCCTGTAGTCCCAGCTACTTGGGAGGCTGAGGCAGGAGAATGGCGTAAACCTGGGAGGTGGAGCTTGCAGTGAGCTGAGATCCGGCCACTGCACTCCAGCCCGGGCGACAGAGTGAGACTCCGTCTCAAAAAAGAAAAAAAAAAAAAAAAAGAGAATGCACAAAAATGGTTAATGAGAAAAGTTATATCAAGTAAGGAAAACTCCTTAAAGGTCTAGGGATATACAGACAGAGATGCAAAGTGAATGTGAAGTGATGTTGACTGAGTTCAATATGTATGAAATATGTTTCACAAAAAGCTGTTTAAATCATAATACAAATGTCTAAAAGGAGGATATACCTGTGTGCAGCTCCTCCTTATGTTCATCGGGGGACTGACCCACATAATTTAAAAAGGTAGTTTTGGCTACTTGTTTCTTGAAGACACCCCTTCTAGAGTCCACATAATCCTTTCTGCTTGTTTCTTTTCACTATTTCCACACCCTGAGAATCAAAAACTTCTTCCCTTCATCAAATCAAAATCTCTCGAGTTTGTTGAAAATGTGCCTTCTCAGTTTATTTAAAATTGGACAAGATGGAACAACCAATCTACATTCACGTGAAGATATTACTTATCTAAGAAGCCAGTAGCCAAATTCCAATATTTGATGTCTTTACAAGTCAGGGAAGCAGGGTTATATAATGGTTAAAGGCACAGGCTTTGGAACAAGATACACTTGGGTTTAAATCCTGCCTCCAAATCCAAGCCACTTAGCCTTTCTGATTCTCAGCTATCCTGTGTGTTAACAAAGGGGATAATGATTTTTGTCTCATTAGGAATGTTACGAATGTAAAGGATCTAATAACTGAATTGCTTCGTGTAGCATGTAACCCATAACAAGTTATTATGGCAGTAGTGGTTATTTTTATCAAATCATTCAAGCTGTAGCCTTGCTTTCCTATGAATATTCTGATCTAAGTCTTAGTTTTCTTACTGTAATAATTCTTTTGTCTTCTTAGGGCCTTCTCTAGATTTTTTTTTTAACTCCTGCTTTCAAAGTGTGACTTTCACTATAGGGTGGCAAGCATTCTGTAATGTTAGCGTCCAACACTGTTAGCATTCTGAAAAGTGAGGCAAAGATTCCATAATAACAACTGTTATGATGAAGGTATGAAAGACCTTAACTTTCAGGAATCTGTTTTATAGAAATGATAAATATTCTGAAGTCTGACTCTGAAGTGGGCCAAAAGAAAATCTAGACCCTGGAAACCATGTTATAACCAGAATCTTTGAATAGATCTTTATCATTGCATTAACAAATTAAGTAGGCTATAATTTTGCCCACATATATTCTTTACCTTCTAAGTATTTGGAAAGAAAAGTAACTAGAAAATATAATGTGATATAAAAATTTAAGTGCTAAATTGTCAATTAAATTTATTTATTTACTTACCATTTATCAAATTCCTGTCTTTAATGAACTCACAGTAGCCTAACATTTTTTCTGTAAGGTTTTAATAAGTAACATGCATTACTTTTGCATCTGAACTTAAAAATCATATGATAGATCATTTTTTTCTGTTTTAAGAAAAATTAAATGATTATAAAGACTACAAATGAAATTAACTTACAGTGACTAGAAGAGAGTTGTGATATCTCATATCACTAACAAGAGTAAGGAGACCCAAGGCCCTTTGGAGGTAAATTTGCTTCTTACATCAAAATGGAAGCATTGGAATTATCACAGAGACTTTCCCTAAAATTGAAAGGCATGTCCACTTAAATTTTAAAATGATGATAAAAACAACAATGGAGGCATTCTGGTTCTTTTCAGTTAATCTTCAGTTTTGTTTGCAGATTTTAAGAGAAAATTTTTAGAGGGTTAATGTAAGTTTTGTTAGATTTGTGCGTGGGAGTAGGGGTGAGTGTTTCCTCCCAAAACAGTGTACTCACCTACAAATAGAGACTTACAGGAGGTAAGATATACTCATTACTACTAAGAGTCAGAAACATGATCGAACACTTAAAAAATATGTGAAACCAGGTATATTTGATACACAGACTAACAATATATTTGTTCTGTGACTGAGTAAAAAATAAAAAGTGACAAAATTTATTTTTGGCAATTGAAAAAAAAAAGAGGGAGAATGAGTGCCATCTTGTGGAGAGACCTACACCTACCACATCCAAGTTCTCTGTCCTGAGCTTTGATTTCTTTTTTTCCATACAAAGCCTATCAAAATACAAAGATTTTTCCAGACAGACTTTCCTTTGCCTCTAACTACCCTTCTCTTTTCTTCATATAAAGGAAATGATTTATTTTGTCCAATGGGTAGTGCATTGTGAGCTGGGTCAAGGCAAAGGAATACCTTTGGCCATTTTAATGAAAGGAAAATCAATACTGTGACCATTTTAAGAAAGAATTATTCAGAGGGATGTACAGACATTTTACAATCTAGCATACAATTACCAAAGGAGCAATATTCATTTAAAGAAGGACTGTTTGTAAAGGTGATCAAATAACTTATACGCGTGACAATATGTGTCCCTTGAGAATCTCATCTGTCCTATCACCAGAGAAATTGAGGCAGATTTAGCATTTCCATTTCATAATCATGGGTTCATCAAACAGATGTATTCAAAGCCCTATTCATTTAGCTTACATTGGCTACATTTAACCTGACAGCTCCATTAGAAAGGAGTTTACTTTGAGTATAAAAGATCATCTGCTAAATCACATAGAAATAATAATAACTATTTGATTATACTGGTAATAATACTAATGATAATAATAGCAACTATGGTTTATTGAGCACATGATGACAGATGCTTTAGAGATTATAAGAACTTTCTTAACAACCTTGCAAGATAAATATTACATTATTTTACAGTTAGAGAAGTTAAGCAAATTGCTCAAGATCAGAAAGCTAGAAGGAGCAAGGTTGGCTGCAATTTAAATTAAAGGTCACGACTTTCCTTGACACCAAGTTTACTTTCAGGTCTGAAATTTTTGAGACTTCAGAAGTAACTTCAGTCACAAACATACCATTTTGAAAAATGAAAGCCTTCCAAAATATAGCCTTAAATCCCATTTTAATTATTCTGGCTATGTGCCACTTTCCCAACATCCCAGCCAGGACTAGGATTATGAAAATCACTGTGTGCTCCACTGAAAAACAGTTTCATTAGCATAGAATTCAATCTCGTTGTTCTTTGGCAGGAGACAAAAATTACCTTCAATTGTAAAAGTTTGTTAACTAGAGAATGCTTTTCAGTTAACTATACCTTTTCAGCATTCGATAAATGGTATTTAACTATGAACCATAAAATGATTCAATATTAACCCCCACCTCAAAGCAGAATTTTCCATGTTTCAAATTCTGTATCCGATCATGAAATTATTTTTCATAAGAATGGAAATATCTATATATTAAGATATATATATTAAACTAAATTTTCAGTAACAAATTGAAAATGTATAATTCTAGTTCTTTCACCTTTGCTGAAAATATATGTGAAACGTTGTTTTCGTTGTTGTCATTGTATCTTTTTTTACGTTAGCAATTTTTAATAATAGAGCACGGTTAGGTAATTAGCATAGGAAATTATTAAAATTACAAATATTATTTATAGCAACAGCACCCATATCAAAGCAAGACAGAAGGATCTACTTTGAAAAAAATATCTGCAGATACCAGGAAAATGTTAAATTTTGTCTCAAGGTATAGATACCAATACAGACAAATTAGGTAATACATTTTTTAAAAATTCATACTTTTTATTTTTAAAATTTTGACCATTTAAACAATTAATTCAGGAATTTCCTGGTGCTTCTTTTTCTTATCTGATTGGCATACTGATCTTTAACATTTTAGAGTACCGGTCTTCAACTGGGGACTTGCAGACCACTGTAGATATGTGGAATGATTTGTAATGAATCTAGAATTCTGGTGTGTGAATATATTTGATAGTTTGGATATATATGATAAGTCACACATTCTAATACATAAACCATACATAGGTAAGTAACTACAAATGTTTATAAAATGCATGTTGTTGTTTTAATTAATACAGCGGAAATTCATTTTAAGGTATATTAGCCTCATCATCATTATTCTGCATATTTTTAGTTAAGTAAAATTAAACATACAACTATCACAGATGGAGTCAGGTTGAGAAACATTGTACAGGGATGACAGATTTTCTTTTTCCTTGGTGGATATCATTTCAATGTCATCTAGAAAAAGTAAACACATCAGGGTGCCCAGTTATAACTTGATGAAAATAAGAGAGAACAGAAATAAATGTCATGTATCACCAATTAGAGTGGCACTGCCTCATTTTCTTTTCTATTTCTTCTTCTGAGATGACTCTAAGATCTAGCCAGCTCAAATATCATAATTTAGCTAATCAAATGTGGTAGTAGTCATTATGGATTAAAATACTCAAGGACTAAGTAGTCCCAATATTTTTTCCGTTGCCTTCACATAATGCTCCAAATTAAATTTGGAAGCATTTTAAAATAAAAAGAAAAGCACCCATATTATCCCCAACTTTCTTCTCCTTCACCTTTTTTGTGAAATCATGGACTTTCAGTTGGTTTTTCCCATTATTCAGGAAGTGTTCAGTGAGAAAGTGCCGGAAGAACCAGCGCAGCGGCTACTGTTTGGTTCCGGCAGGAAGGCATAACTGAGCAGCCTGGGCATTTTCAACACCGAGGTGCAGAGACCACTGTGCCTTCCTGCTGCCATGTGAAACTTCAAAAAGAATCATTTCAACGTAAAAGTTCAGTTGGTGGCTCTGTAGTGAAATAAATTATTTCAGTTGCTACATTTTTGAAGTTACTCTATCAGAATTTTAAATCCTTTTCCATACATCCCCTAAGGGCGTGTGAGCTGAACCAAACCTCCTTTCTGTTTTATGATTTCTAAGCTGACGGGAGTTCACAGCAAAAATAACTTCCAAACATCAATCAACTCTGTCCGTCTGCTCTTTTATTCGACATCTTTCCTTTTCATTGTGATAATTTACTCTTTCTACATTTAAAACATGACATCCAATACAAATCACTTGTTAAATTCATATGAAATACAAACCTTATCAAAGGTAGAAAAATTAATAGAAACTGTGGAGGAAAAAATGAAAGAGCATAATATACATTCAGTGGAATTATCTCTTATTGTACTTAAAGGGAATAAAAAACAATTCCATGATGCTTTTGTACTTTTATTTTAAATGAAGTATATAAAATGTCTTTAACCAATGTGAAAGGGGGAGAGGAGCCATATTACCAAAGAGAATGATCTGGCATAAAAATGGAAAATACTAGGCCGGATGCTGTTGCTCATGCCTGAAATCCCAGCACTTTGGGAGGCCGATGCGGGCAAATCACCTGAGGTTGAGAGTTTGATACCAGCGTGGCCAACATGGAGAAATCCCGTCTCTCCTAAGGCTACAAAATTAGCCGGGCGTGCTGGTACATGCCTGTAATCCCAGCTACTCGGGAGGCAGAGGCAGGAGAATCACTTGAACCCAGGAGGCAGAGGTTGCGATGAGCTGAGATCGTGCCATTGCACTCCAGCCTGGGCAACAAGAGCAAAACTCCATCTCGAAAACAAAACAAACAAAAGAAAGAATGTCATAATCTTTTTAAGATTTTCCTAGGTATTTCATAAAATTCCTTAATCTGAAACTTTGGTAGAGAGCCAAAGTAAAGTGGTTATTTCTTGAAACAAAATATTTATCAAACTTCAGGTTGGAACCAATTACTGGGTTATAAAATCAAACTAATGACATGAGTTAATAAAATGGAATAGAATAAGACAGATCAGAAAATATAGGAGGACACTGCACGTAGCAAAGGTAAAATCTGGCGCTTCTTTTCCAGTTAAGAATTTGTGTGTGCTAGCTAGCAATATAAAATGCATTACTTACTATGTACCAGATCAAAATGACTGAAAACTGCACTAGTATATTTACATCATCATAAAGGTACATAGCAAGTCAGGTTATAGTGACAAAACAATATCTACACCTTCTCTGTCTATGCTCAGAAGATCATGATTTGCAAGGTGTTTGGAAATCCTTCTATAGAAATGTTATTGTAAATCTTGCGTAGTGTATATTACTGAATCCAAAGAAAATGTGTAAAACCCAGCCAGGCACTTTGAGAAACAGATTAGTCAAGAATCTTAACTCTTTTAACGTATTTTAGCTAATATATCTCTGGTTATTAAAATATAAATCAATCTTAACATATTTTAGCTAATATATATCTGGTTATTAAAATATAAATCAATGTTGCCAACAGACTTAATTAAGATCACATTTGATATGAAAAGGAAAACATAGCATCTTTTGATGACCACAAGCACACTTCCCATCTTTGTACATTCTCAACAATAGTTAAAGGTCTTTCATTATATCAAAAAGTCTTAAAAATCTGCATTGGGAGCCAGTTAACAATCACCAGACCACTTATTTTTCTCAACATGCATGGAATCTTAATTATTTTAATTTTTACCAAAATATTTGGTTTAATAATGATTGATGAAAAAATGATATGATATGCAGCAAAATTAATAACGGCAACATTTGTTGGGTACAGGCACATTTATAATGCTTGTAAGAGTAGGCACTATAAATATATCCTATTTAACAAAACAACATTATTTAGCAAACTTTAGACCTTGTATTTTATGAAAAACAAATGCTCAGAAAAATTTAATAATTAGTGGGAATGTTTCAGATTTTAAACTCAAAAGCTAATGTTCATCTTATTACCTCTTAGGATAATGAGAACTAACTCAGAAGCTGTTCCTTCCTATAGATTAATATTCTAGATTTCTTAGTATCTTAGGGGGAAAAGAAGAGAGGAAGAAAAAAAGGAATAAGGGAGGGAGGGAGAGAAAGAGGTAGGGAAGGAGACAGGTAGGAAGAAGGGAAGGAGGGAGGGAGAAGGAGAGAGAAAGCCAGAATAGATGTGTGATTTTATGAAACTACGGTGAAATGTTAGAACCTGAGGGTATATATTTTTTATAATCACTCATCAAACAATGAATATGTAATTTTTATTTGCTGTAGCTCTATTTCAAATATGGATCTTGGTAAATGATAAATAACTACAAATATTCACAAGACAATAAAATGTTCATTCACAATTATCTTCCAGAAGAGAAAACAGGAGAAGAAAAAAGTGAAGGGAGAAAATTGTTAAGGAGGAAGGGAAGCTGCAGGTCAAAAAGCTTTCTCAATAGTGTTGAGAAGGGACTGAGAACCCCACCGGCTATTTTCATCCCAGACCTCTAGCACTCACGGGGCCTGAGCTACAATTAGTAGAGCTATTCCTCTACATTCAAGCTTTAATTCACGTAAACTAAGAGGTGAAAAGTAGCCTGGTATGAAGGAGATTGTGTTGGCCCAGAGGTGAAATCAATCTGGGTTCACAATCGGTTGTGCTTTTTCCTGGCTGTGGGACTTCAGGAAAGTTAATTGCATATGAATTAAATGCAGAAAATTTTGAGGAAGTGCCTAGATAATTGTTTGGCATTTAAACACTCACAAACTGGTAGCTCTTATTAATTAAAAAAAGAGTTAATAGATAATTTAAATCATTAAAAAGATTTACTAACTCAGAAGCTGTTCCTATATATTAATATTCTAGGTTTCTTAGTGCCTTAGGGCAAAAAGAAGGAAGGAAGGAAGGAAAGAGAGAAGGAATAAAGAAAGGGAGGATGGAAGAAAATATATTAGCTTCTAATATCTAATCTAAAGATAGTTAATTGCAAGCTATCAAACAGCATTTTCCATAGTTTTCTTATCCCTACCTCACTGTCATTATATTTGCCAGTCCTATGTTATGGTTTTCCTAATACTTTTCTTTAAAACAACATTAGTTTTACTTACATAATTGTTTTTATCATAAATGGGAAACCAAGCATAAAATGTGAAAGATATTTTTTTAAAGAAATATGTAACCATGAAAATAAAAAACAAATTGTTCATCCACATTAATGCTATAAATCATAAAGAGCCATACTTGAGGAAATTATATTTGGCAGATCCAGGGAGAAAAGCCGTGAATGCATTAGAAAAACATAGTTTATTTCAACAAATGCTGGAACCACTGGATATACAGTCATACCTTGCTTTATTGTGCTTCACAGATACTACATTTTTTACAAATTGAAGATTGAAGGTTCATGGCAAGCCTGCGTCGAGCAAGTCTATTGGTGTCAGTTTTTGAACTGCATGTGCTCACATTGTGTCACATTTTGTTAATTCTCATAATATTTCAAACTTTTTCATTATTATTATATCAGTCACAGTGATCTGTGATCAGTGATCTTTAATATTACTATTGTAATTGTTTTGGAGCACCACAAACTATGCCCATATAAGGTGGTGAATTTCATCAATAAATGTGGTATGTGTGTGTTCCAATCACTCTATTGACTTGTTGTTCCCCTTTTTCTTTTCCTTTCCTCAGGCCTCCATATCCCCTGAGACCCAGCAATATTGAAATTGGGCCAACTAATAATCCTGCATTTAAGTGAATGTAGGATTAAACATTTAAGTGAAAGGAAGAGCCTCATGTCTCTCACCTTAAATCAAAAGCTAGAAATGATTAAGTTTAATGAGGAAGACAAGTCAAAAGCCAAGACAGACCAAAAGCTAAGCCTCTTATGCCAAACAGCTAAGTTAAGAATGCAAAAGAAAAGTTTTTGAAGGAAATTTAAAGTGCGGCTCTGGTGAACATGCAAATGGTAAGAAAATGAACAACCTTATTGCTGATATGGATAATATTTTAGTGATCTGGACATAAGATCAAACCATTCATAACACTCCTTCAAGCCAAAGCCCAATCCAGAGCAATGCTTTAACTCTCTTCAATTCTATGAAGACTGAGAATAGCGAAAAAACTGCAAGAGAAAAGGTGGAAGCCAGCAGAGGTTGATTCATGAGGTTTAAAGAAAGAAGAGGTTTCCATAACATAGAAGTGCCAAGTGAAGCAGCAAATGCTGACATAGAAGCTGCAGCAAGTTATTCAAAAGATATAGCTAAGATTTTGCTGAAGCTTGCTACATTAACAAGAGATTTTCAAACAAAACAGCCTTCTGTTGGAAAAAGATACCATTTAGGACTCTCATAGCTAGAGAAGAGAAGTCAATGCCTGGCTTCAAAGCTTCAAAGAACAGACTGAGTTTCTCATTAGGGGCGAATAAAGCTGGTGACTTTAAGTTGAAGGCAATGCTCATTTACCATTCTACAAATCCTAGAGCCCTTAAGAATTATGCTAAATATAGGCCTATGTTCTAGAAATGAAACAACAAAGCCTTGTTGACAGCAATCTGTTTACAAGTGGTTTACTGAATATTTTAAGCCCACTATGGTGACATACTACTCAGAGAAAAAAAAAAAAGATTTGTTTCAAAATATTACTCCGTATTTACAATTCATCTGGTCACCCATGAGCTCCAAAAAGAAAATGTACAAGGATATTAATGTCATTTTCTTGCCTGCTAACACACCATCCATTCTGTAGTCAATGGATCAAGGAGAAATTATTACTTTTAAGTCTTATTATGCTGCCAGTGATAATGATCCTTCTGATGGATCTGGGCAAAGTAACTTGAAGACCTTCTGGAAAGTATTCACATTCCAGATGTCATTAAGAACATTCGTGATCCATGAGGAAAGGTCAAACTATCATCATTAATAAGAATTTGGAAAAGGTTGATTACAACCCTCATCAATGACTTTGAGGGGTTCAAGACTTCAGTGGACGAAATAAGATAACTTTTATATATACTGAGAAACCAAAAAATTAGTGTCATTAGCTTTATTGTGATATTCACATTACTATGTTTGCCTGGACCTAAACTTGCAAAATAATTATTTTGAACCCGTATCTTATGCAAAACTTAACTCAAAATGGTTTAAAAATTTAAATGTAACAGTAAGAACTATAAAACTCTTGGAAGAAAATATAAATGTAAATCTCTGTGAATCTAGACTATGCAATGGTTTCTTAGACCTGACACCAAAAGCACAAGACACCAAAGGAAAACAAATAAATAAATAAATAAATAAATAAATAAATAAATAAATAAATTGGATGTATGCAAAATTTAAACCTTTTGTGCATTGAGGGATACTATAAAGAAAGTCAAAAGACAATCTATAGAATGGGAGAAAATATTTGCAAGTCATATATCTGATAAGAGTCCGGTGTCCAAAATATATAAAGAACATTTACAACTTATGATTAAAAAGACAAAAAATCTAATTTTTAAAATGAGCACAGAATTTGAATAGACATTTCTCCAAATAAAGTATGCAATTGACCCATAGGTACATAAAAAGGCATACAACATTATTAGTCATTCAGAAAATGTAAATCAAAAGTATAATAGATATCACCTCACATTCACTATAATTTATAGGCTACAATTTTTTTTAAGTGAACAATAAGTTTTGATGAGTAGAGATTTGGGAACATTCATACATTGCTGATGGGACTGTAAATAATGTGGTCACTGCAGAAAGCAGTTTGTCAGCTCCTCAAGCAGTTAAGCAGAGTAATCATATGACCTAGCATTTTTACAAGTAGGCATCTACCCAAGAAAATTAGAAACAAATGTTCACAAAAATTTTTGTACACAAACGTTCATGGCAGTGTTATTCATAATAGCCAAAAAGTAGAAACAGCCCAAATGATCATCAAGTGGTGATTGAATAAAATGTCTACCAACTGATGAATGGATAAATAAAATGTGATATACTCACACGATGGAATGTTATTCAGCCATGAAAAAGAATGAAGTTCTGACACATGCAACAATGGGGGTAAACCCGAGAAACACTATGCTAAGTGAAGAAGCCAGGCAAAAAAAAAAAAAAAAGACACATATTGTATGATTCCATCTATATGAAATATCCAAAATAAGTAAATCCATAAATCCATAGATTAGTGGTTGCCTGGAGTTGGAGGGAGGTGAGAGTGGGGAAAAATTGCAAATGGGTATGGAAATTTTTTGGAGGGGATAAAAATATCCTAGAACTAGATGGTGGTGATGTTTGCACCATTTTGGAAATATACTAAAAATAAATGAATTGCATACTTTCAAAATGGTAAATTTTATCATATGTAAATTATATCTCAGTTTTTTTAAACAATCACAGTTTGGGAGGAAAGGATGGGGAAAGAAAGAGAATCGTGGAAAGGAAATAGTTTGAACAAGAAAGCTACAGTGTTCATTAATTCATTCAATGAACAAATTAAACACCTACTATATGTCAGGCATTTTGATAGTCACTGGGGATATTGAACACAGGGAAAAAGGCAATTACTATAAAATTTTAGTGTTGTCATAGAGATCCTGAAATTTAAAACAGTAATGTTTATTAAATGACCAAGATAATTTAAAGAACTTAATAAAAACACTCCAGAGATGAACAATAAACTACATGTGCCTGGAGCTAGTGAGGTCAGTAGGTAAAAAAACACATCAAAAAACATTAGCATGGTGAGTTTGTGTTTAAAATTTTTCTTTTTAAAAATTATTTTCTTATATCATTTTTATAAGCTTTTTAAAAGATGGAAACTAACCTATACATTGTATACATACAACCCTTCCTGAAGCCGTCCTCCAGTGCATTCACCTTGCTGTGACTTGACTTGTTCCTTCCTTCATGTTGAATGCCAATGCTCAGAGAGGGAGAAAATCAGGGTCAGAGGGTCCTTAACCTTTCTGCCCCATTCCACACATTTTGTACAGCAGTTACTGTCTCTTAGGCCACTTAAATAGACAACCTAAAAATGGCCTGGCCAGGTAGAAATATGTGTGCATATTCTAACATTTAAATATTTTTCCTCAGTTGCCAATTGAAATGCTTGTTTCTGGCTTCCTCAAATTGATTTTATTTTTTCCTTTCCCTCTTAAATAATGTTTCTTAGAGAGAAAAGATATGGACCATTTTATTTACTGTTGCTTGGCTACAAGAACACTGTATTATGTGATCAGCATTTAGTTATGCACAATTGATACAAAAACATCTGTTTTAGCTGCTTAGCAATTGCTCCTAACAACGGAAGTCACTATTGTTCTACAGATAAAAATGTCTCTCCATCAGTCCACAAATTCTCTGCTGAAATGCATCTATGAAATAGTTTGTAAAAGGATTATTAGGAAAAATGCTTTAATGCAATCTATTTTTTAAAAAGATTATCATCATCACCATCATCATCATTCTCTCCTTGAGGACACATCTGTATACCTACAGATACTTATTCAATATTAACCAACGATGAAATAGATCACTGAAGTTATATATGAGGAAAAGTCAAACAGTTGAGTATTATGCTAGTAGTAAAACTAACAAGAGCGGAAAATAAAAGCCTAGGTTGAGACCAAACTCAAACTGCCTATGTGGTTAACATAACATTCTTGTGGTCCTTAGGTCACTAAAAAGCCGGAAAAAAATTGAAAAATATATACATATAAGATGTAAGCCACTGCCAGATGTATAATAATGCTTTATTAATACTACTAACTTTGTTTTTATTCCTCCTCTAGAATGCTTATACTTACATGCATAAAGTAGGATGAATATAATTGCCCCTTTTGTAGTTGTAGTGTGGCAAAGCAAGAAATAATAGACTTCTCCCACATTTTCCTCCTGGGAATTGTATATAGTGTTAAATCATGAAGAGAAGAATGAATATTAACATGAGGATTGTAGAAGCAGAGGAAAGTGGAAGTCATCAAAAATTGGAGGATCTGAAATCCACAGTAAATGTTACCACTGGCTTTGCTGGGTACCCCCAGCAAACTTAGGCTACCCCCATGCTTGCCTTTCCTCTAATACAGAATCAGTTAAGCATAATCTACCTAACCTATTTTAAATTTGCTATGAGGATTTAATTAGATAAATTACATAAAAGCATGTTATAAAAAAATACAAGCTAACTGGTCATGATATGTGTGAACTGAAAATAAGGGAAAAATCTATTTTCATGTTTCACTCTATTAATTGTTTGTAAAACTTATGTTAGATGAGGTCCACAATTTCTGTCTGGTTTAGTTTTTGGTATATCCCTAACATCCAGAATGGTTCCTGGCACAGAGTAGGCACTCAATAACAATTTGCTGATCTATGAATGAGTTGACATGTAAAATATACATTACTTTCCCTTTCATCTCTTCCTACTATATATATCTGATACAAAAGTATGACACATTTTTATTTCTACTCTATACAGGATACAATATAAGTGTTTCTTAATTTAATCAATTGCCTGAAAGCAATAAAAGAGCACATTTTCAGTACAGAGGAAAGAAATTCAATGTCATGCATAAATTAGTACTGACTGAACACGTTACACTAACAAGAAGGGAGGGTTCGAGATATTTTCTAATGATTTCTCTTGATTTGTGTATTAGGGTTGACTCTGAACCTGAAATCAGCAGGCAGGGAGAGAAAACTTAGTAATATCTGGAATCTCTACACCTTAAACAACATGCGCCACTTTTTCTAACAGCTTATTGGAATCAAACAAAAGGAGTATAGATGACAGAGTGACTAACTTATACAAGGTCTCATAACTAGAAAGCAATGGAGCTGGATTTGAATCCCAGACTTTGGCTGTACCTCCCATGCTCCTTCCTCTGCATTTCACCTTCCTATTTATTCGGGGAGAAGGGAACCAGAGAAAATCACCAAGTCACAGCTACCGTGGGAATTATCCCATGTCCAGACAAGTCAGGAACCTTGCATGGGCACCACTAATTTTATTGGTCAGTGGGAGCCTGACTGATTTTGAAGCCAACTTCCAGCTAGATGGGATAAAACATAGTGCGTAAACTTGCTCTAAAAGTACAGATTGGTGTTTGGTTGCTGCAGGTTATTTTAACTGCATTATGATATTATGCTTCTCAAATTGTGCCTGGGCTAGTATGGACCCATTCAGTTCCCAGGCTATGAAATTTTCCAGTTATCGGGCTAAAGGGAGGTACCGAAACATGACCAAGGAATTTAAAATTAAATGCAGCTGAAGAACTTCTATTTGGTAAATAAGTAACAGAGCACAAGAGTTTAAGCCAGGAATTAGGGAGCAGGTAACCGTGTGTATACATAGGTATATAAAAACACACTTCAGTGGGCTACAGATGATGCATTTGAAGAACAGGGAGGTGGGCGCGAGGAAAGCATTAATGCAGGAAAAAAAAGAAACCTAGAGACAGGGGTAGTAGTATCTACACAGGGAGCAAGGAGCACTTTGTGAGCAGCAAAAGTGACCGAGTGAATGAGGAGAAAAGGTATGAGGAGGACTGGTGCCCCTGCTACTGATGTTGAATTTAACCCTTGGTATTAGGGGTGAGGAGATGAGGAGAAGAACAAAAAAGGGATAAAACCTCAGCTTCCAAAAAACCTTTTTGAAATCCAGATATAGTAACAGTGACCTCTGTCTCTGCAGGTATGTGTGGAGGCTCCTGGACTTCCCAGGACTTACTTAGCAGACAATCCTTACAAATTGCCCTAATGGTGGACAATCAGCTGCCGGGTTATTCTGTGAGGGCTTGTGCTTTTTCTGTGGCCCTCTCAAAGATGCTACCACCTAAGGATGTAGAAATATGTGGGTATAAAATGAGCCAGGCCTGGTTAGAGTTTAGATCCAGGTTCCTGCACTTGCATCTACGAGTTAAGGCACTTCCTTGGGCCTCAGAATACTCCTTGTTAAGATGAGGAAATACATATATCTCTGCAGGTGTGAGTATTAGGAAGCGAATGCCTGTAAAGTGTTTGACACAGTACCTCCTCACACTAAGTGTGAGTTGTTCCCTCTATGGTAGCCACAAAATTATCTTCACCACGATTATTATTAACTATCAGTAGCTTTAAACGTTGGCTGCATTTTAGAATTACAGGAGGGACAA
>NC_045435.1:118767435-118885598 GCF_002776525.5 Piliocolobus tephrosceles
CTCGTGATCCGCCCGTCTCGGCCTCCCAAAGTGCTGGGATTACAGGCTTGAGCCACCGCGCCTGGCCACGCCACTGTTCTATCTTTGGTCAACACCTTACCTGATTGCTACAACTCTTACTCCTTCTGAAATGGCCTACCCTTGAAACTGACAGGGGTACCATTTCTGCTCTCAGAGGCAGATTTACCAAGAGGTTTCTGAAACTTACAGTTCAGTCCTCCTTACTTCTGAGCCCCATCCAAGGCCCTGAAACTAATTATCTATTCATAATTTTGTATTATTTTCACTAAATAAAGTCTTTGCATTGTATCGGTTTTAGGCTCCATGAAACCTGAATGTCTAAAGCCTTGTACCACTTCCCTTGAAGCAAGCAGAGAGCCCGAAATGCTTAACCTGTGCCTGGATTGAATGTGCTGTTGAAACTTGGCATTAACTGGGCTGTGTCGGTCTTCCCCTAAATATTTGAAAAGTCGACATTACTTTGAATTGTTATTAGCTCTTACTGAGTCCTTTGTCTCTTTAAATTCACTCTTCTAGTCTTTTTATTTTTAGCCTGATAAACAGCTGGCCTAGCTGGATGAACTATATCAACCACCCACTGAGAGCTAGCCTCCTCATCCCACATTTGTAGATTATACCCCCCAGTGGGCGCCTGGGAACATTTGGAGGACATGTGTAGCAAACTGACTACCACTTCTGGGTCTTTTCCAAAACTCAGGGTATAAATTAACATTTCCTGAAAATAATGCTACTCAGTGACCTCCAATCCCGCATCTTATTTTCTTATCCCAATAAAAATAATAATTCTTCTTTATGATTTTCACTATCTACCTAGAATCAGGAATTATCCTATTTCTCTCAATCTTCTGATCCCCAGAAAACTTAATTATCTTGTTGCAATTAATATTTCTGAGAGAAACTTCTATCTAAAATTTATTACATGAATAATTCACTTATCTCATAAATGACATTTTGAAAGAGGCACTGTTCTTACTATTGCTACAGAATTCATGGTTTATCTCTATAGAAAGTAGTATGTTTTTCAGTATGGTCTTCCAGGAAGAAAAAAAAATAAAACCTCATCACCTAAATTATTCTGTTATTTCAAAGGCTGACAGTTCAATTCTCTGTAGAGAGACATAGGGTCAAGCTGCACAAGCAAAAGTAGCAGCTTCCAACATAGCATAATTTGTGGGGACAGACGGGAAGAGGGGCAACAAATCATTCCACTGACTTCCATGGGGACAAACACGTTTGTCTGCTGATGCCTTGAATTGTGCATGCGTTTTTATTCAAGGATACAAATATTTATTACAGGAGAGTATCCTTTTATTTTGGAAGCAAAAATTAATAAGCAGAAAGTAGGGAACCTAAAGAACAGGCTCCAAAACAGGTAAGAGTTAATAGTATCACAAAGGTTAGGAGAAGTATGAAAGTAGGCTTTCCATACCCTAACGAAGACAATATTGGGAAAGCAAGGGAATTAATCAGATTAGACGGTGGTTTGGCAAAGTGTCACTATAAATGCTTTCATATTTATTTGTCATTGGAATAGAATATGTTTTGATGAAGTTCTTAAGAAATAGGCAGTAATTTTAAAAGTATAAAACTTTAAAAATAGATTTTTAAGGTAATTTCAAAATGTTATTATAAATGAATGTCTGTTTTTTTACTAAATCATTCTGTGTTTAAATTATTGATATAGTATTAACTCAGAGCAAATATATCTGTCATTTCATTAAGAAGTTTATCATTAAGGAACAAGTAAATCAGAACCGGACATTGAAATAAAATGAATATATAAATATGAAAAATATGAATCTGAATATAAAATAAGATTTACCAATTCAAATGATCATCTCTCTCATCTTTTTTCTCCAGAATATATCTTTTTGAATAATTATTTATGTCATGTTTTGGCCGGGTGCAGTGGCTCATGCCTGTAATCCTAGCACTTTGGGAGGTCAAGGCGGACAGATAACCTGAGGTTAGGAATTTGAGACCAGCCTGGCCAACATGGTGAAACCCTGTCTTTACTAAAAAATACAAACATTAGCCAGGCATGGTTGCAGGCACCTGTAATTCCAGCTACTTGGGAGGCTGAGGCAGGAGAATCATTTGAACCCCGTAGGTGGAGGCTGCACTGAGCCAAGATTATGCCACCACATTCCAGCCTGTGAGACAAAGCCAAGACTCTATTTCAAGAAAACAAAAAAAGAATAATTATTTATGTAATGTTTTTAATATTTTCATTTCATTTGTTATCTTCGTTGACTTTTCTTTAGCCAACAGTGTTGCTTTTTCTTTGACTTAAAAGGTTTTCAATATCTGGGGAGTCACTAAATGTCATAGACAGTATCTAACTGTCTGCGCCTAACAAGAATATGACTGCATCTTTAGAAAATGGCAGAGTTTTCCTGAGTCTTGCTGAAATTTGCTGAGTTATTTAATTTGCAAACACATGTTTTTATCTACCTTGAAAGGCCTAATTGACAAAGGTGCAGAATTAGCCCACTAAAAATAAAACTTTTTTTTTTTTTTTTTTTTTTTGCAAAATTTCCTTTTGTAGCTTTTTGCTCTTTATCACCAGGTGACAAAATAATGCACTTACGTGGAAAAGTAGTTTAAATATGGTGCCAGCTGCGGCATATGACTGCCTCAGGCAGTTAGAAATGTTTCCACTGATACCTCTGAGAGAAAAAATCATCACTCAATCTAACCATAAAAGCTACACAGAGACAAAAATCAATCATTCTAAAAGAGCAAAGAAAAATATCATGTATCATAAATATACACTGGCAGGTATACATTAATAATAGGTACTGTACATATTTATTTCTTAGATTTATCAACTATTATATCTCCAGAGAGCATGCACATAATATGTATACATATGATGAGGATAAGTATTAACCAATAACAAAACATTCTAATACTAATATATAAAACAATTAAGTAAAAAATTATATAATTTTATATTTTAAATTTGTCTTGTAGATGAGAATAACAGAGATGAAGGCATACAAAGTTGATGCTAAAATGCATATTATTATAACACCCTGTGTGTGAGTTTGCATTTTAATAAGATCACTGATGACTCAGAAATGTTTTACAAATTGGCTCCAGTCTACAAGTCTTTAAAATTTATGATTATATCCACTTTATTCTGTGTAACTAGGTACTGTTTCAACATTTTAGATGTTTATTCTTCAGAGGATACAGATTTTAGATTTCTGCAAAGTTAAACTTGCTTACAGCTAAACTTCCATTACTCTCAACTTGTAAATCATAAATAAGCTCTCAAAAATATTTTAAACTTAAATAAAAAGTACTAAGTCATTTCAAATCTACATTTCTTTGATTTCTAATTGAAACAATACGTGATACCCCATTTTCTGTGTTGCATTAAACAATGTAATTTTTAGATCCTCAAGCTATTTTTTTTTTTTGTAATTTAAGAACGCTAAAATGAAAATACACAGAATTTATAAATGCTCATGTTAAGAAGGAAATTGCACCGTATATTAAAAGGTCATTCTTAGATGACCAACACAAGGGGGAAGGGAAACGCATAATAAATATGTACACATATTTCTGGGTGGTAAAAATTTTTGGCCTATAACTCTTTTCCTCTAATTATTCAAAACCCAGGTTTAGCTTCCTGCTGTCAATTATTAAATGAGGAAACAAGAAAAATGAAAACACCACAGAGCATTATTTCCAGCCAGAGTTGACCTTCCTTCCTTAGAGTTATCCAGGAACGTGCAACACCCACATGGAAGAAACTATAAGGTCAGAAGGATCTCTTTTCATTATCATAGACTATGTTGTAGAATAGACATTTTATCAAGCATGATAAAATCTGTCCTCAAAAGCACTTCTGAGGGCAAGTTGTGTCTCCTCAATGTGACCTTCACACAATTAACATTCTTCACAGCGGAAAGAAGAAAATGAGTTGAGGAGGCAGAGGCACAAGATCATTCTAGGTGAGTTTTATTGCCCAAAACATTGATATTTTAAAAGCTACCCTACGTTCATTCTGAATGGGGTGATCACTCCTTATTTATGGGGAGGAAAAAGGCAAATTGAAACACCCTTCCCACAAAAAAAGAAATATTTTATTGGTTTCAATAAACTCACTCAAAGACTAATATTGAAAATTCTCACTTATTTTAGATCTATCTCTTCAAAGAAAGCCATAATACATAGTGTCCATAACTTTCAATGTTTAAAAATAGTAACAGAGAGCCAAATCATGAGTGAACTTCCATTCATAATTGCTTCAAAGAGAATAAAATACCTAGGAATCCAACTTACAAGGGATGTGAAGGACCTCTTCAAGGAGAACTACAAACCACTGCTCAACGAAATAAAAGAGGACACAAACAAATGGAACAACATTCCATGCTCATGGATAGGAAGAATCAGTATTGTGAAAATGGCCATACTGCCCAAGGTAAGTTATAGATTCAATGCCATCCCCATCAAGCTACCAATGACTTTCTTCACAGAATTGGAAAAAACTACTTTAAAATTCATATGGAACCAAAAAAGAGCCTGCATTGCCAAGAGAATCCTAAGCCAAAAGAACAAAGCTTGAGGCGTCACACTACCTGACTTCAAACTACACTACAAGGCTGCAGTAACCAAGACAGCATGGTACTGGTACCAAAACAGAGATACAGACCAAAGGAACAGAACAGAGTCCTCAGAAATAATACCACACATCTACAGCCATCTGATCTTTGACAAATCTGACAAAAACAAAAATGGGGAAAGGATTCCCTATTTGATAAATGGTGCTGGGAAAACTGGCTATATGTAGAAACCTGAAACTGGATCCTTCCTTACACCTCATACAGAAATTAATTCAAGATGGATTAGAGACTTAAATGTTAGACCTAAAACCATAAAAACCCTAGAAGAAAACCTAGGGAATGCCATTCAGGACATAGGCATGGGCAAGGACTTCATGTCTAAAATACCAAAAGCAATGACAACAAAAGCCAAAATTGACAAATGGGATCTAATTAAACTAAAGAGCGTCTGCACAGCAAAAGAAACTATCATCAGAGTAAACAGGCAACCTACAGAATAGGAGAAAATTTTTGCAATCTACTCATCTCACAAAGGGCTAATATCCAGAATCTATGAAGAACTCAAACAAATTTACAAGAAAAAAACAACCCCATCAAAAAGTGGGCAAAGGATATGAACAGACACTTCTCAAAAGAAGATATTTATGCAGCCAACAGACACATAAAAAAATGTTCATCATCGCTGGCCATCAGAGAAATGCAAATCAAAACCACAATGAGATACCATCTCACACCAATTAGAATGGTGATCATTAAAAAGTCAGGAAACAACAGGTGCTGGAGAGGATGTGGAGAAATAGAAACACTTTTACACTGTTGGTGGAAGTGTAAACTAGTTCAACCATTGTGGAAGACAGTGTGGCGATTCCTCAAGGATCTCGAACTAGAAATACCATTTGACCCAGCCATCCCATTGCTGGGTATATAGCCAAAGGATTGTAAATCATGCTGCTATAAAGACACATGCACATGTATGTTTATTGTGGTACTATTCGCAATAGCAAAAACTTGGAACCAACCCAGATGTCCATCAATGTTAGACTGGATTAAGAAAATGTGGCACAGATACACCATGGACTACTATGCAGCCACAAAAAAGGATGAGTTCGTGTCCTTTGTAGGGACATGGATGAAGCTGGAAACCATCATTCTGAGCAAACTATTGCAAGAACAGAAAACCAGACACTGCATGTTCTCACTCAAAGGTGGGAATTGAACAATAAGAACACTTGGACACAGGGTGGGGAACATCACACACTGGGACCTGTCATGGGGTGGGGGAAGAGGGGAAGGATAGCATTAGGAGATATACCTAATGTAAATGACGAGTTAATGGGTGCAGCACACCAACATGGCACATATATACGTATGTAACAAACCTGCACGTTGTGCACATGTACCCTAGAACTTAAAATATAGTAAAAAAAAAAAAAAAAAAAAAAAAAAAAAAATAGTTACTTGTGCTAAGGAGCAATGGAAATGCATCAGTCAGACTTGAGAGAATAACACTACAGTATTGCTTACTCTTTGTCATTAACATTGGGCACTCTTATAGTTTGCTATCATTCCATATTTCCTTATCTGTTAAGTATGGTTCATTGGGGATAACCTGAGAGATTTCCTTTCAACCATACCCCTAAAAGATAGGTAGCATTCATCATTTTAGTACTTCTCTGTTCTACCTTCCAACACACCCACCTCCTCAACCACCCTTGTTATTCTCAGTGTCTCACAGTTCATGGGGAAAAAATAGACGCAAAAGAGCAGGAACATTTCCATTTTCTCATTATCAAACCTCCTAGGCATTCTAAATTTGTACACACATTCTTTGCCTTCCTTCTGTGGAAGACACATCTTGCCCCTGCTTGGATGAAAGTCTGAACCCTTCAGCTCGGCTCATGTTTTCTACCCAAACACTTCTTGGGAACATTACTGCTGAAATCATCTCCTCTCCATCCATCATCATCGTTTTTTGTTGGCTTTTTTGTGTGTGTGTTTTTTTTTCCTTTTAAGCTGGAATTTTTCTGTTAGCATAAAAACATGTTCAAAGGTCTCTTTTTTAGAAAACCTACTCTAGTCCTCTCATCCTTCCTTCTTGACCACTGCCCTTCTCTCTTCCACCTTCTCGATAAAACCTATCAAAAGAGTGTTCTATCCTGGCATTTGCATTATATTGCCTCCCATTCACTCTCCTGTAATCAGATTTCAGTTCCCTCCACTCTACTGAACCTACTTTTTACCAAGCCCTCATAGTCAGCAGCAGCCAATACTGTTGGCCATCTTCTCTTTATTGAAATATTTTTTCCTGTTGGTTTCTGTGACAGAATGATCTTCTAATTTTTCTACCTCAGTGCTTAATGAAAAGCCATCTTTAAACTCATCCACAACAAGTAGGGAGAAAAATGCATTTGTAGTTGTGTGGCCCTTGCTGAACTTTCCTCTTCTGTCAGAGCTTTAGGTGTCAGGCTGCCCTTAGTCTTGGTCCTTCACCTGGTTCCTTCTTTCTTTATTCTTTCTGCTGATGTGGTGTCAGCAGAGCTGATGCCAATGAAGCCTATCCTTTGGTGTCTCCTAAATTTATAGCTTTAAATTTAATCTTTTATAACTCTAAATTTAAAACTTCTCAATAGAGAGGTTTTGTCCTCTCTTTTTATTATGTTTAAAAAGCCACACCCCTTCTTCATGGCAGATATCAAGACATCAATGAAACATCCTGTGTTGCAGTGGTCTCTAATCCCCAAATTACACAAAGATTACAAGGGACATGACTATTGCATTCATAGTCTCATAAATTGAGCCACTAAGACGTAAAAGGTACATGTAAAGACAGATGAACTTTGCCTCTGACACTTCAGAATATAAAGCATATAGTTCTAGAAAGGCGGTAAAAGCTTCCATTTTTGTTTCTTAAACAGATGGAATAAAAACACAAAGAATCTCAAGAAAAAATACTTAGTGTCTGTCTTTTCAAATTCCAGTCACAAAGGTAATAATCTTGATAGGCAAAGTAATTTTATCCTTGACCTTGATCCAAGCTTTAAATCTAGTCCAAAGCTACTGATGAATAGCATTTCAAAAGTTTTCCAGGGTAATTAATATGAACAGTCCAATTTAAGACTCATCTTAAAGAACAATATCATACTAGGATAATAACTTGACTTTCCCCTTCTTCAGATAATTTCACAGATAAAGGGCATTTGGGTCTCCCTTTCATAATTATCATATAAGCATTGGAACTATGAATAGCATCCTCCATTCAAGTGTCTCAAATGCCTTATCCTCATTAAGTTTGATCAATTGTGATATTTAAGCCTTGACCCTGAACGTGGTGTGTGTGTGTGTGTGTGTGTGTGTGTGTGTGTGTGTGTGTGGCTATATTCATAAGTCAGTTTAACAGGTTTTCTGTAAGTCACACATATCTTGGAAAAGGAAATAAGATTGGGGATTTTTACTTGTGGTAACTTAAAATATTGAAAAAAAAATTAAACAACCAGAATATAAACTCATAAATATTGGAAAACACCCAAACGTGAATAAATTAAGCTATTCTCAAGATAAAAAGAATTAAATTCAAAATATAAGAGTGAAAAAGACTAAGTGATAGTTTCTTGCTTAATAAAGCCCACTAAAAAGTAAACATTAGTTTCTATTTCTTTCCTTAGAAACTTTTTTTTTTTTTTTTTTTTTTTTTTGATGGAGTCTCGCTCTGTCGCCCAGGCTGGACTGCAGTGGCCAGATCTCAGATCACTGCAAGCTCCACCTTTCGGGTTCACGCCATTCTCCCACCTCAGCCTCCCAAGTAGCTGGGACTACAGGCGCCCGCCACCACGTCTCCTGGCCTTGTAATCCCCCCGCCTCAGCCTCCCAAAGTGCTGGGATTACAGGCGAGAGCCACCACGATCGGCCGAAACAATATTTTTGAAGTGACACTAGAGCATTACTCTTCTCAATTTACAACTTTTCTTCCCCAATAAGCAAGAAAAATAGCTAATAATTTTTCAAAAAGTATACAAGTTATTTGTTCGTGAATAAGGATAAACATGAAAACTTCTTAATATTTCAGAAAAAGATAACAGAATTAAATGAAACACTGGGGGAAGCATTTCATTAAATACTACATTGATTTCTAGTATTTTACTGCTCATGGTATATATTAGTAAAATATAACAGTTATATGCACGCAAAACACAAAGAGAAAAATAGTACATTCCCTTCCCTTCAGGAGCATGTTATGGCCAATATATAGCATGACCATTGATCAAAACTGCTTTGTAGTTCTATTCTGGAAACATGTAGATTCCCTCCAGTGCATTTTAGTACTAGTTGTTTATGCTTTATATAGATCATAACATATATATCACAGTATTTGCAGAAAAATAAATCTGAAATATATGATAAACTATTTACAATGATTATAACTATGAGCTTGAACTTTCTCCTATATCACTGATGGATTTATAGTTTGTATAAGAAACAAACATTACTTTTGTAAGCAGAAAGAAATAATAAAAGGAGTTTTTATTTATTGAAGTGGATAATGTGAATTGTTCAGATATTCTCTGGCCAGGCAATTTGGATAAATTTATCTGTTAGTATTTTGTATATAGTGAAAATTTCTCATAGTTTATTTTTTTTCATAAATATAGTATATGTGTGATTTTGCAGTATTGGAGTTAAAGATTAAGATCTCATTTTCACGAAGAATATATTCATCTGAAAAAAAAAAAAAAAAAAAAAAACAACCTGTCATCCAAAAGGAAAATCCTAAGAGATAACACTGCCAAAGTCAAAGAGCATATGTGAAGTATGCATTCCCTAGCCAAACTGAAACATATCCAAGCTGTGGTCTTTGTCATAGTTATATTGCAGCAGAAAAACTTGAGATGTAAAGCTGTTCTCTAGTTTCCTATTTCTTCTGGAATAAAATCAAGGGTGACCTGCCAACCCTCTCCTACATCAGTAGAGGCAGCAACACAATATAGTTACAAAATTAGTAAATGTAGGGATGCTTATTGTCATCTTAAGAAGAGCTACCATTTCATAAAAAGAATATATCATAGGCTTCAAACCTCAGAAACATGGACATTTCCCTTAAAGACATAATTTTGTTAACTATGACCATAATTAGCTGCAATGTAGGAACATACAATTTGCATGATGTAAGTGTGCTTATATATCACTTTTATTTATATTAAAATTTAGAAAATATATTTTTATTCTGTTTTCTTTTGGTATTATTATAAGGGAAATCATAACGAAAGCTTCCATCATTAGTAGTAGATTTGTTGTGTCAGAGAATACAGTTAAAATAGGAAAATGTGAAATATGGCCAGGCGCGGTGGCTCACGCCTGTAATCCCAGCACTTTGGGAGGCCGAGTCAGGTGGATCACAAGGTCAGAAGATCGAGACCATCCTAGCTAACACAGTGAAACCCCATCTCTACTAAAAACACAAAAAATTAGTCAGGCGTGGTGGCAGGCACCTGGAGTCCCAGCTACTCAGGAGGCTGAAGCAAGAGAATGGCACGAACCCAGGAGGCAGAGCTTGCAGTGAACCGAGATCATGCCACTGCACTACAGCCTGGGCAACAGAGCGAGACCCTGTCTCAAAAGAAACTCTTCAGGATCTCAGATGTACATATGTGAAGCAAGCTTTATAAAAGATTTGTCTTCAAGAATGAATGACGATACACCAAGTGAGAAGAGAGCTCATTGTAGCGGAAGTTCAACATGTCCAAAGGCAAGAAATCATGAAATAGTAACCCTTAATAAAAGGAACCATGAAATAGTAACCCTAAATAAAAGGAACTGCACACATTTATGTAGAGCCATAGGAAATTTCCATTTTGTAGCTCAAAATTGGTAGCATATCTGCAATTTTAAAAGGCTTATCTTCATAGGGGAATGGTTCAGGTAGAATGTCCCCCATGTAAGGGCAGAAGGAGGAGCCAGAAACACAGGAAGTAAAAATGTTGAGCCATGTTTGACATGTTTAGGAATTTGGACTTAACTTTCTCTCCAAATGAGCATGTCTCATACATTAAGTGCATACCAGTCACTGGGGCATTTTGTTAAAATACAGGTTCTGATCCAGTAGATGTGGGGTGGGGCCTGAAATTCTGCATTTCTAACAAGGTCCCAGATGATGTCCAATCTACTGGTCCTAAGACTGCATGTAAGGTAGCAAGACTCTAGGGCAGCGAGTCTCAAAATTTCTTGTGAGAATCACCGGGGAAACTTGTTGAAATGCAGATTTGTTGGCATTTTACTGATTCTATAGTTATATAGTAGGTCTAAGGACCTTCTTTTCTGTGAGTACTGAGTAGTATTGAAGGAGGTGGTCCTAAACTTAGGAACACACTGAAAAGTGGGGAGTAAGAAAGTCTTCATCCTTGCATTTATAAAAGTCAAAGAGATGTCAAGATGAAGGGAAACTGAGGAGTACTGATGTTTCTTTTTAAAAAGGCAAATAAAAATATTAAGATCATGTGGCAATGTAAGCGGAGAACCTCTTAGAAAAAAAATGTTCAGAATAGTAAGAGATTAACACCTCTACATTGTATCAGTAACTCCTACTGCTTTCAAGTACACTCAATTTCATGATTCTTCCTTATGGTTGAATCTTTGCCACTGAAATGAAAATGCCAACTTATACTTCAAGACTGGCCTAGTGATCTATGCCAAGGATTCCACTACTAATTATAGTTCATAGTTCTTGGAAAGAAAATATGAGTTAAGTGTAAATTTCTGTATGATAAAATGAAGGCACAGATGCTTCTGCATCCCTCATTTAGTACCGCTGAGTGTGCTCTCACCAAAGATGAGTACTCCTTAGAGTCACATAAAATATCTGCATATTATATGTACTGTATACTCATTTTAGGTTGCCTAAATAAGTTTAGGTTGCTCAATAAATATTATACATATGCTGAATGAGGAAACTTTGTTACTGTTTTCTAACTTTGAGTAAACATTTGTAGCATCAAAAGAATACCACTGGAATTCTAAAGACTGAACCTAAATGTGTCTTCCTTCGCAAAGTTCCAGAACATTACCATGCCCAGGAAAGACATGAAGCCAGGCAGGTGTGGATGAATACCTGTTGCTAAATAAACCTGGTGGTTGTAATGAATCATGTTCAACAAAGAATTAATACCCTAATTGATGCAGTAATTACCAAGAGGTCAAGTCAAGGTAAGATTTGATAAAATTTAGGCTTTTCAGTGTTCCATATTTTTGAATACACAAACATAAAGTTAGGAAGTTGAATTGACTATTCTTCTAAATCCTTGATTTTATATATTACCTTTATTGAAGTAGAGCTGGGAAGGAAAATATAGTAGCACAAAGAGATTTTGCTATTTAATTTAGCACTGCTTTCATTTCTTATAACTCAGCAATGTAACTTTACCATCAAAAAAAATTTAAAAATGAATAGACTTTTTACAATCAGAGTTAGAAATCACAGGCTGATAACTCTTAAAAGCCTAGCTAGTGAATTCAAACATGAGAACAAACCCCATCTTGAGCTATTTCCTTGACTTTTTTCCCTTTAATATTGTAGTTCTGCCTAAAATGACTTTAAAGGGCTATAACACTTCGTGGCAGATTGTAGTTTTCAAAGTTAACTGCAACAATATTTTACATCCGACATGCTTTTCTCTAATATGATCCTGACATTTCACCAACAAGAAGTGGAACTTAATTTCTCTGTTGATGTATCTGACTTGGCCTTAGTGACTTGCTTGACAAATAGAATGTGACAGAAGGAATGTTTTGGAATTTCTAAGGCTAGGTCACAGGAAGCCTCACAGCTTCTACCTGGGCCTCTGGGCCTCTTGCAATATTTACTCTTGGGAGGCTGATTCTCAGAACCCAACTGCCAGGCTCTGAGAAGCCCAAGCCCCATGGAGAGGCCATGTGTAGTCACTCCAGTTGACTACCCAAACTGACATGAGCTTCAACCCCTCCCCTCATACCCCTTTCTCCTATGAGTTTTTGAAAAGCATTAGTGACCAGGCCCTCACCTACTTGTCAATTAAATCAAAATTTCTCAGTGAGGGGCCCATGCATAATGTTTATAAAATAATTCCAAAATGATTGTGACTGCAACCTGCAATAAGGGTTGAAAAGCACTCAATTAGCACAGGACCACTCTCAGATGACAAAAATCAACTTCCTTATATTCTTTCTGTGCCATCAAACCTGAAAAGCAACATAACATTCAAGCAGATATTTGCAAATGATACATGTAAGTATACCATTCTTGATTTAAATAAACTAGAAAATCCGGTTTAATATTCCTTGTGTCACATATTTTTATTTTCTGTGCTTGTCCAATTAATAAGTCTATTATTTGCAGTGCAGCAGCCATAAAACTATAACAAAAATTCCAAGAAAGATATCACTCATTTTATCACACTGCTCCATATATTATAATCTAGTGGGCAGAAATGGTTGTAAATAACTACTTGAAACATTAGGCAAATAATACTGTACTTGAAGTATGTGGTTCACAACAGAAATAGTGGTTATCTTTAGGGATGGCTTTGTGGGCTTGAAACCAGTGCAGTGGCAAATGGGCTTAATATTCTCCTCTGTGGTCATCTTGAAATTGAGTTTATGCTTTGTAAGTAAAGTCCAGGGGGCCAATGGAGTATGAATGCAACAGAAGCTTGGAGTTCTGGCACACAACATGTAGTGCCTCCCATAGACAAATTCTTTCTTCTCCTTCTCAGCCTCACCTCCAGCCCACTATCCTAGACACAGGGTGGCAGCGTCTAGGTCTGGTGAAGAAGGGGGACCTAAGTTTGGGCACAGGAAGGCTGATTAGGCAAGCATCACAGTCAGGTGGCCTGGCAGTTCCATGATGCAGCCAGCAGTCAACTCTTGTCCACCCCAAATCCAGGTGTCTAGTGCCCTAGGTGGCAATCTCTTGGAAGTCACCTGTCCATTAACTATTGGAAGAGGAGACTGACTTTCTCACCTTCAAGTGTAGGCTTACATTTTTTTTTTTTTCCACTTAGTCTTACAAATTACACAGATGAACCTAGTGATCTTTGTTTCTGGAGGAATGAGGCTTACACCAACTCTTTTTGAGAAATTACTGAAGCACCTACTCAGACAAGTCTATATGCAGCAGCATTTTGTTTCAATTACATATGTGTAATGCATTAGATAATAGCATAAAACTGAACTAATCGCTCAATCACATTTCTCAACAGAGATGAGAAAACAAAACTGGATGTACATTAACTGGATGGCAAACAAGTGATGAGAAAGTACAATTCGGGCAGGAGAAAAATGGATCAAGAAATAACTTCTGTTGTTTGGAAACTTACAAACCTCCTTTTAAATGGAAATCTGACCTTTTTCTTTTAGCAGACAGGATTTAAAGAAAAATCCCAGGCACACAATGAATCTAAAACAATTCAAAAATTATAGAAAAATTTCTTGTGATTAAAAACAAGCTGTTACAAGAGTAATAGAATTTGGTATCTAATTTCTGGTCTTAAGACTATCCATGTTGTGAGAAATTACACTGTTATATATATGAAGATTCCCAAGATTAGCATTTACCTTTATCAAAGGGCAAAAAGAACTTTGAGGTCATAACTGAAGTGAGATTGATCCTTGAAAGAAAGAGCATTAAACATTTGGAATTATATATACATTTTGTCCCAAGATGAAGTTTGGTATTATGGAACTTTTATTATCTTTGGAAACATTTCCAGAGTTTTTGTGACTTAAAGATACTCATTACAAGACAGTTTCACTTACCAAGACAATGTTAAATTGAGGTTTCAGCATACCAAAATATTTCATTAACATTATATCACAGAAGTCTGGATTACATTATTTTTTCCTCAGCTCTCTTGACACGTTCCCACTTTTTAAATGGTTGTCATTTGTGGTATTAATTTGGAAAGGCAAATACAGCAGGAAAAAAGTTAAGAAACATAAGTTGTATGTTTCTTAGTATCACAGCCAATAAACTGTCTCAAAAACAGACTGGCAGGCATTCTGAGGTGCTACTAAAACAAGAGGCAGTGAAACATGAGAAGCCATACAAAGGATGACGAAACAGAAGAGGAAAAAACATTTATTGCTTTTCTCACTCTCACTCCTCAATATGAATGGCAAGTAAAGACAGAAAAATGCCTTCTGAGACACATTTCCTAATATGTAACAGAAAACTATCTGTCCCTAAGCAAAGAGATGGCTGCCCTTGTCATTGATTAATTAGGTTATAAATCCTGGGAGGATAACCTGTATATTCAAGGACTGCTAAGGACTATAGAAGACAGTGTAGAGGAAGTTCAGAGAATACAAGATTCTAAAAACAAAGAGAATGTAAAGAGGCTCAAGGTTCCTCTGTTTATCTTCATATCAAACATGAGAATCAGAAGGACTGAAAACTGAAAGAAATTTCCAAGGTTATTCTCTCCCTCTAGCCACTGAGATAGCTCCCTGTAGCCTGAATAATTGCTCTCCCTAAAAACTGGGGCCAGAATAGGAAAGGTCTTTAGAAATCTTTTATCAGTGCCATCTCATCCAGTGGAAAGATTGTCAACACTTCAAGAACATACTACCTCTAATGAGCTGCGGCACCTCCACCTAGTCTCTAGTTTCCTTTTCTTGGAGGTGTAACATTTGATAACACAGCATGGGATTTCCAGTCGGTTCTGCCACATGTTAATTGGATGACCTTGGACAAGATACCATATTTTGTAAAACCTAAACCATCACTGAATTTAAGATACACTAGTATTTTTTCTGACACTCAGAAAAATCAAACAAAACTGCCAGTTATCTTCATAAGATACATCAATATTAAGAAGCAGTCCAATTTCAGAGGTGTTAAAATGTGAAAAATGTGCATCTCAAAATTGATGAAGTATGATTCTTAATTTTCTAAGCCACAACTTCCTCACCTATAATATGCGGAGAGAAGCTAATTTACATTTTTGAGGATTTAATGAGATGAAGCAGGCTGCATAGCAGCTGCATCATAACATTTCAGTCAGGTTTAACTGTTGTTGTTGCTATTATTTTTTCTTGAATCTAGTTAGACCCAATGTTTTAAAGAATCTATCCAATAGGTAAGGCAGAATCAATCTACCCTGATCACGATAGACTAGTACCAATCTTATGAGAATTTCTACTAGCAATCCAGTCAGCATACATAATCTCTCAAGAAAGGCTGTTTTGCAGAACTGCCAGCATGAAGTGTCACAAGCAGAATCCCCAGAAGTGTTTCTGATCACCTCTTGGCTCTCCCACAGGGTCCTCCTTTAAAAAATGCAGCCAGCTGAGCCCCTCTCTGGAGCTCTGAGATGATCATAGCCAAAGGTAGTATGACTGCAGGTCATGATTAATATTGATTCTTTCTTTTTTATGTGGTACAATTGTTTTGTGTGTTCTTTACATGAAACTCTTCTCTTTCCACTTGTGTATAATGTGAAAAGGGAATGTGTAGAGGGGTTGAAAATGCATGAAATTTCATAAAAGTTTTTTTTAAAATTTTGACTAGCAGTCAAATTAAAGCAGCTAAGTGAATCTACACTGCAGGTACAAAGGAGAGAAACCAGTGTTATTTTCCTGTGAGTGAAATACTAGAAAATCCATGCCTTTGAAATGTACTTGTAAGAAGCATGATTGGTATCAGCTGTGAGAACAGAGTCACCAATATAGAAATAATGAGAAGGAGAGGCCTGCAGGCAGAAACACCATCAAGAATATGATGAGTATGTGCATGACTGAAGATCAATATGTCCGGAAGATGATGGAATGGGTTTCAATGAGGAGAAAGAATTGATTGAGATGGCTCGAGTGTGTGCAGGAAGACCAAGAAAGACTGACAATCTGACACCTGTCAACACTGACCTGAATGACATGGTGGCCTCCCTGTTATGCGTTGGCTGCTTTTCTGTGTAGGTTAAAGATAAAGCACAATATGAGTATAAATGAATAAATGTGTTCATATTTTAAGGAGCAAAAACTTTACATCTTCAAAATTATTTTTGAACACTTAAGTCAATTCTGCTAAAATTAGTACTGAGACGACAAACTGTCTAAGGCCTGTAGCATAGTGTCTAGTGCATAGTCAAGCCTTGGAAAAATGGTTAAGTTTGCCATTTATTTTACAGTTTAATCCAAAAAAATGTCATAGTAGACTTGAATTATGTCCATAGTAACATCACTATTACACATTCTTCCATCAAAAGCCTCTGGCCTTATTGTTAAGAAATGCATGCTTATTTCTTTGAGACCATTAAAAGAAGTGAATATCTCTTGTTGTACCAATGGGCTTGGAGACCTGCTTGGATAAACTTCTTGATCTAAAGCTTACAAGAGCTAGAAACTACTAGTGTAGACTAGTCAAGTGCCCAACCTATTTTATGAGCTGGCTATGTTCCTTCCCTTGATTTTATTATCATACTTTCCCCTAACTGTACATTATACTCTTTATTAAAAATATTTCTGCCAAAGCAATCATAAATCAATAGGAAACTTCCATCTTTTTCCTTGCCTTCCATATTTATACTTAGATCTAGAACCCTAACATGATCATGTAGTAACATTTTAGATAGCTTTTTAAGTAGTTATTTTTCATAATCATCAACTTCCCAAAATAAATCCCTAAATATATCTTTAAACATTTCATCATTGTACTAACAGATTAAACAACATATTTACAATCTTTAGGCATGTTGCTATGACATTGCAAGGATCAACTCTAAATTTCTACTCTAAACTTCTCAGGGAAGAGCTGTTTTAACTTAATGAGGCTTTGCTTACACTGTGCAAAATGAACAAGTATTGGTCCCCACTGGGAAGATATGAATTATTATTTCAACAAATATACATAATCCCTGACTCTATACAGCTTAAAGTGTAGAGTCTGCTCCAGATAAGTTCACCAACAATTTAAATATAGTATAATAAGTGCCGTGATAGGAATATTCACAGTAATATGTTAGAAGTAACATATTGAAAGGGCACTTCAGCCAGAGTAGTGGTTTAAGGAGACATTCTCAGAAGCAGCATCCTCTACACTGAGGATTGTGCTAATCATGAAGAACATGAGCCTTCCAAAGTACCACTTTAGGTTTTCCGGTTTTCCAGATCATTCATTGTGCCAGTCCTCTCCATTGTCTTCTTACTTGAGGAAAAGGTGTCCTCAAAATGTCAGCCAGTATTCTTGATTTAACTTTTTCTAGTGTCTTATTCATTACTCTTTTGATTAAAAATAAGAGAGTCACTTAAACCTTGTTTAATCCAAGAAGATGTACAGGGAAGATAATGGGATAATGACAGAAATCTAGTAGACGGGAGAAACCTTAGAAGGAACTCAGAGCAGAAACAGGACAGCCAGCAGGAATGTGGGCAATGTCTGCTTCTTTCTGTCCTTTCTTGTCTGTCAGCCCGATTTCTTTATGCCCCTCTTGCTTTTTCCCTCTCCCGCTATTCTAATTGCTGTGCTGGGCATACACGTAGTGCATTCAGAGCTTGAGTACATACGGCTACATTTTATGTCATCCACATAAATAAATAAATTTCTCAGGCCCAGTAAGAAATTTCCAGGAGAGAGATTATGATTGGCCTAGCTTAAGTCAGGCCAGTCAGAATCTGTTGTAGTCAACAGAGTATAAAAATCTGTTGTAGTCAATAGAGTATTGTCATAAAGTAGAAAAGAGGTTCACTGGCTCAAAGGAGTAAAATGAGCACATCTCACTGATGAAACTGTGACCTGATAGGCCTTTCAAAGCTGCCTACTCCACTCCATCTTCAGGAACATTGCATTTAATCATTCTATGGGCCTTTATTTCTATCTTTTAAGCATTTCAAGCCTGCAAAATCATGAAATTCATCTTTTTCCCTTAAATAACATTTCACTTCTGCCTCAAATTCCAATAAAAACTCTTTTAAACAAGTTTTCTTTATCCTTCTCTATTTCTGTATCAGTCAAGCAATTTTCACACTGCAAAAACATGTTATTTGTCATCATGGAATCCTTCTTTCTCTACCCTGAAACTTCCCCTTCCTTTGGGTGTTGGAACGCTGCATTAAGATGTTTCCACTCTTCCTTCCGCTTTTATTCCCTTACCTTTTTCCCATTGATCTAAGGTAGGCATCTCTTTAAGCTTGGTTCTTGGCCTCAAGCACTTTTCTCTTGGGAAAAAAAAAATGCATTTAATTCAATGATATTAATCACCCAAATCTATAAACCTCAATCAATGATTCCTCTGTGCTCCTAGACCCATATCTCAACTTTTATTATCTTTTTTTTCTTACTAACTCCTCACAGCCAGTCACTCATCATGTCTTGCTGATTCTTTCTTTGAAATGTCTTTTCAGATTTTTTTCGACCCACCTTGAGAACCCTAGTCTTAAGTTTTCTCATTATTGCACATCTGGAGAACAAAACAGTCATCTTTCTGGTCTTTGTGCTTTCATCTCTGTTGTGATAATTCTTAAAAAAAACATTTTTATCTAATCTTATATGCAACTATTTCTCTGGCTCAAGAACTTACCACAAAAAATTTATTGCTTCACGAAATAAAGCTAAACTCTAAAGAAAGCATTGAAAATTGTGTATTACTTGGTTCATTTTATCAGATAAATAATACTCAATTTCATTCCTCTTAACCCAGCAAGACCAGACTTTTGATGTCTCACGCGTCTTTCCCATCCTTGCTGCTGACAGTCTTGTTCCACCCAACCACCACATTTTTTACATGTCTTCTAAATTCCGTTTTGCTCATCCAAATCCATCATTTTTTTTTTTTTTAGGACCTATCTTGCTTCACCCTACAAGGATCATTCCCAAAGCCCCATATCATGTTTCTTGTACTGTGTTGTTAAAATATTGTTTTATGGATAATTTTAAATGTTTACTTTCTCAGTTAGATTTTAAAACCATGAGTGAGAAAACACAGATACTCTGCATAGAGTCAGGCATGCAATATACTGGTGGCTATAAACAGGCAGCCTATAGGCCAAAACAGATTCACTGAGATGCTATGTATCTCATAAAGTTAAACATTTAAATATCCAGATATTTCACCTAAAATATGGTATCCCAGCTTCTCCAAAAAATAGAAATGCATTCTGTGATTCACATCCTAATCTTCAGAAACTGTGAATATGGTATGTTACATGGTGTTATGGTAAATTGTATGTGTCAACTTGACTGGGATAAGTGATACTGAGATAGCTGGTAAAACATTATTTCTAGCTGCATCTGTGAGGGTTCTCCTGGAAGACAGTAAGTTAATCAGTGGCCTAAACAAAGAAGATTGCCCTCACCAATGTGGACGGGCATCATCCAACAAACTGAGGGACTGAGTAGAACAAAAAAAGCGGAACCGGCATATTCACTTTCTTTGTTTGAGCTGGGACATCCATTCTCTCTTTCCCTTGAGCATCAGTGCTTCTGCCTCTTGGGCTTTCAGACTTGGGACAGGATTTACACCATCAGCTCCTCATTCTGAGGCTTCCATATTTGAACTGAATAACACCCTGGCTTTACTGGTTCTCCAGCTTGCAAACAAGAGAATTTCTCAGCCTCCATAACCGAGTAAGAGAATTCCTATAATAAATCTCTTCTGATATAGATTTATACAGATCCTATTGGTTCTGTGTCTTTAGAAGATGCTAACACACATGGCAAAGAGGAATTAAGGTTGCTAATAAACTGACTTTAAAATAACGACGTTATCCTGGATTACTCAGGTAGGCCCAATGTAATAGCACAAGGGTCCTTTAAATGTGAAAGGGGGAGGCAGAAGAATCAGCGTCAGGGTGATGCAAGGTCAAAGACTTCATACACCATGTTTGACTTAGAAGATGAGGGGTACAAGAGCCAACGAATATGGACAACCCCTAGAAGATGTACAAGGTAAGGAAATGATTTTCCCTCAGAGCCTCCAGGAAGAACGTGGCCCTGCCAACACCTTGGCTTCAGCTCACTAAGACCCATTTCACACTTCTCACTTTTGAGAACTATGAGATAATAAACTGGTGTTTTGTTTTGTTTAGCCACCAAGGTTATGGAAATTTATTATAGCAGCAACGGGAAACAAATGTACATGCACGCATTAGGCCCCTGTCGCTGCATAGCATCCTCAGGAGCTGAGTGGTAGGCGCACATTTTCTACTTCAAAACAGTTATCACCTCTTCCTACTTTTGACATCATAAGCATTTGACTTCATGACACCTAAAACAGTCATTCAATAATTAGATGACCATAAGAATTACTAACACTATTATATGTAACATTAAAGGCTATGTTTTATCAAATAAAAGCATTGAGAAAATGTGTTCATGATTGAATAAAATTGTAGAATACAATGTCCACAAAATACAGCCCATGAAATTGTAGTTTAAGGTCTGCCTGCAGCTTTAAGTGATAATAGTGTTGCTGAGTAGAAATATTTCGATGCACTATGGCAGGATTTTAGTGGTGCTAGATGATTTTATTAAAGCAGAATGTACAAGCATTATATGGCATCCTAAACTGGAAACTGAAAGAAAAGTTGAGTATCAACACAGTTATCCATAGACAATTGAGCTAATTAAGCATGTGTTCTTCATCCTGTTATTTAAGAACATCTGATAGTAAGTATTCTGTAAAATGAACAATTCCATATGTCCAATACCATCCATTTATATGTGCTTTACAATCCTGAAGAGATACTACAGCATGCTCTTTTCCCCAACCAAATTCAGATATTTAAAGTTGTTTCACAATCACAGAACTGCTTTGTTTTAGCCCGAAAGCTTTGGAGAATATTTTTGTTGTAGCCAGTGAAATGATCACTTTAGAATTATTTTGACTTAGAAACAGGTAAAAGGATATTTAGGCTGCAATGATTTTTTTTTTTTTTCCTTTTCTTTTTTGAGATTGAGTTTTGCTCTTGTTGCCCGGGCTGGAGTGCAATGGCACAATCTCGGCTCACTGCAACCTCTGTCTCCCGGGCTCAGGTGATTCTCCTGCCTCAGCCTCCCAGGTAGCTGGAATTACAGACACACACCACCACGCCTAGAGAGTTTTTGTATTTTTAGTAGAGACGGGGTTTTGTCATGTTGCCCAGGCTGCTCTTGAACTCCTGACAGGTGATTCTCCCACCTCGGCCTCCCAAAGTGCTGGGATTACAGGTGTGAGCCACCGCGCTCGGCAGGCTGCAATGATTTAAAAACAAAACAGACTCAAAGAAGACTGGAAACCAATAGGATTCTGCTTTTGTAAGCTGAATGGAACCACTGGATCCCCGAAACCCCAGATAAGGCTTTCACATCTATGTCTTAGTCACTCAGGATGTGCCACTAAAGATGGGGCTAGGCCCAGATGCTACTCCATCACTGAACTTTTGGATAACAACTCAGGCAACAATCACCATTCAGACTCTTCTGAATAGTTTAAAGGCAAATTACATTTCAGAGAGAGTACTATTTTGTACAACACCTCAGAATGTAATTTCATAAAACTATTTTAGCACTTCCTTTCCTCTACAACAATTATTCTCTTGAATAGAGCCATGATTTTTTTTTTCTTGAGATAATGATCATGGAAGTCTAATAGATGTCATCATGACGAAATTCCATCCTAATTTCCTCATTCAGTAGTTCAGTCTTAAATTGCCACAGACTTGTTATTCTGTTTCTGAATCTCTCCCTTAGAATGACTGCCAATCAAGTTAATCTACTGAATATGAAGTTTCTATGATGAAAATCCAACTTGTTCTTTAGCTAAAAGAATCCATATTGGTGAACTTATCAAAGTCAAATATGAACCCAAACAAACGATAGAAATTTGAAAACTCACTGTTCCATAGCCCTTTGGTTTTAAATTGAATAAAATATCCCAAGACCTGTTCATGGAGTTCTGTGAAAGAATAACTGCTCAAGTTTTTCTCCCTGCTGTGAATTCACTCTCTTAAATGGCTACTTTTGAAGCCATTAGCGTTTTTAGTAATTAAATTTGAGTCACCAAGGGAGACTCCAAATTCAAGTACAGAGCTAATATTCATTGAATCACTGCTATTTGGCAAGCATTTTCCTAGGCACTTTAAATATGCTTTTTATTTAACAACTTTAATAGGTATGTATTATTTTCTCTCATTTGAAGATTAAAAAACCAAGGCCCAAAGAGGTCACACAAGCCAATAGGTATATAGAAAGCCATTCTGACTCCATGTTCCTTCCATTATCACTAGTATAAACCCCTCAGCCTATCCACTTTTACGTGGACGGTGCTGCGAAGAGCCTCAGCCAATTCTAGCATCTGGAACTTTCAAACTCCCCCCACAAGCTAATGTTGTATTTGTTTCTGTGATTTTCTGTTACTACATGAAATATTTTATATTACAAACATTTTAAAGCACAGTTTTGCATATAATAATACACTCTCATTCATTAGCTTCAAATAAATACTGCCTTATTTCACTTTCAGAATGAGAGGCTATCATGGAATCAATTATTTTGTTAAAGAATTACACATAGCTGAGATTTCTGTATATTTTTCAAACTACATGCTCATGGTTACTCTACGTTTCTTTCTTTAATATGGTTTTACTTTCAGAGGATCCCGGAAGGTTCAATTCTTAGGAACAATGTAGTATAGTTGGGTAATTAATTAGAAATACTGAAATAGCCTTTTATACTTTCTAATTTCTTTTTGTCACAAGCATGATTTCTTTGACATGCACATACTCTTTTTAAAAAATTATTTAACAACTTTCTTATAACTTTATTACAGTATCTTATAGTTCATGTTTAGTAAAAAAAAAAAAGAAAAAATAATGAGAGAACAAACTGATAAGAAAAATTTTAAATCTCATTACCAAAGAATTATTGTTAATATTATATGCATTTCCTGGTAATCCTTCCACATAGAGAAATACTTTTTTAAAACAAAATATATAATATGATCTTGTACTCTCCTTTTCCACTTAATTTATCAGAGACCATATTCCATGTAATTAAATAATATTTTACATCACCATTTAAGTGTCTTAGTATTTTATCATTTTAGTAAAGCATAACTCAATTCAATTAACCTGCTATTGTTGAAGATAAAGGTGTTACCAACTTTTTGCCATTATAAAATGGAATTGCTGATTCTTCATATGAAAGACTCACTCCCAACAGCACTCATCGAAACGATTAATATACTCCATGTGCTAACAAAGACTGTCCATTATATTTGTTTAAAAATATTTGTCAATGTGATCATCAAACAGTAGTTTATTTATTTAATTCACTTGTCCCACGTGCTCTCCTCTTGCTGACCTATAATTGCAACAGTGACCTACACCTCAGAGCAACAAAAGTGATTTGTGGTGAATCACTAGCAAAATACATTTATCAGCCCTTCCCAGTCCTCAAGGTGGAGTGATAATGGGACTAGCAGCCCCGCTGACTCAATGAGGTAGACAGATTAAAAGTAAAGAAAAAAAAAAGCACTTAGAAAAACAGATACTTTACAGAGAAAGGATGCACATATGGCTAAGTGCACACCATGCAGCCATCTCTCTCTGCTTTCTCTTACTGAACGGTGCTTTTACTGAATAGACAAAGAGGGCACTGGGTTCATAAATAGACTCTAACAGCACTTTCAGAGCACTTCGGTTCAATTATCATGAATTAACTTTAAAAACAGCATTAACTTTTCAGCATATACAATGTGCCCAAAAAGAACAACATAGTTAGAAGTTTGTTTTCTCTCATTGAACTTTTCCCTTTTTTTGCTTGAAACCAGTAGGTAGCTTTCAAGAAAAGGCATCTCGTTCCACTGATGGGCTGTCACTTAGTCGTCAGACCTGTGTAGTGTGTCCAAGACTGTCTCTGGCTTGAAATGGCTGCTTGATTGGACAGCTAGGATTTCTGAGGGAAGAGGACAGTCCATTTCTGGACAGAAATGTAGATAAAGAAGTGTGAGAGAATCATCAGTTCCCTGGCAACTTCACCTTGACGCTGTGGGTGTTCAGATCTACAGGTTTGAATCTTTAATCACTCATCTGAGATGATCAGTGATCAATTTATAATCCACAATTATAGTTTAGCAATTTATACTTTAATAATTCTGGAGTCAAAAAATTGTACATTTCATTCACAGGCCACCTTCTTGTCATCAAAATAATTCAGAAAAGATCATAATTATGTTAAGCCAAATATTTAATTAAAAGGAATTATACCAGAATCAGTTAAGAGGCTTTTCTTAAACTATTCATCTCTGTATTTTTTACTATTTCACCTAGACTTTCTAGTGTTATTCAGCAACTGCTGACACAAGTATCGGTTCCCCTGTGATAGGAAGTGGCACTCCTCTACTGTGGTGACACAAATAAGAATGTGTATTAAAGTATTATGGCAAAGGAACAAAGTTGTTTCATGTATCATTCCAACCAGATTCTAGCAAGAGGCAATGTCAATAAATACTTATTAAGCACTTATTGTGTGTCAGGCATGAGAATAGATGATTTTATTTATTACTCACAACTATCCTGTGATGTGATTAACCTAATTTCAAAGATGAGGAAACAGAATGGAGTTCAGCAATGTTTCCAAAAGTAGATGATTAACAAGAGGCAACATGGAACCCAATGCATGTCTCCTGAGTCTAAAATCAAGTATTGTTAGTTTTATGCTACAGAATATGTTGCCAAACACTTAGATCCACTAGCTAGAAGTGGCTTCCCAATTTGAAGATAAATCACTTCTTTACAGTTCTTTCATTTCTAATACGCCTTATTATCAGCCAACCAAAGCACATCTTATTTTAACATTCCCTCAAGATTGGTGAGAATTTATGTGTGTGGGAGGGGAGGGGGCAGTGTTTCTGGAGGTCCTGCAATACCAGGTCAACGCATGGAGTGGACAGAACAAGCTCCTATTCCTTCTCTTTGTTCCAAAAATCCATTAAATATATTGTCCTCAGATAAAGGCAATCTCAGATATTAAACTGATAAAGATAGATACTACACTTGATCTTAGTCAAAAGGTTGAGAAGTGATTGATGAGGAATCTTATATTGGTGATATTTTAGATAGTATCTGGAAGAAAACATAATCATTTTACTGAGATTTAAAAGACGCCTGATTCATTTCTAGGAGTCCATCAGCAATATATGCAATCTCAGCTTTTAGGTGGTAATATATCTGTAGATGCAAATCTCATCATTTGAATGGATTGTTAACTTCATTTTTATCAGGTGACAATTTTTAACTGAGTCCATAAATTCTACAGCCACATCTACAATGCCTATACACACTAAACTTTCCAATAAAGCTCTGATTACAAAAATTTTACACTTTAATCTTGTACTCTATTCTTTAAATTTGAATATGCAATGTTTTAAAAAAATGTTATTTAGGAGTGATGCCCCTTTCTCATCAAGAAAAAAGTTGCAAAGGTAGGAAATAGCAGGATGAGAAATAAGACCTAATCTCTATATAATGGTCAGCCAATAATCAATAAATTACCTCTGCATAATTTTTAAAAAGCAAGAGTACCAATTAATTAGCACATTTAATTCATCATTTTTAAAGTTTGTCACTAGTTTAGCAAAAGCCAATATTAATTTCTGAGCTATCTTTATTCCATTTTGGTGATTTACCACATACCACACAAAGAGATCACAAACAACCGTATACAGGACATTTTACCAGCCTGTATTAGATTTGGCTTCTGCTGAATAGGACAATGCTTTATGCTTTAAAATAAAAGAATGTTCCTCAGAAGCACACTTAATAGAGCAGAAATTTTTTAAATTATAATTATCATTATTACTAATAACATATCTTGGGGAAATATCTGCCACTAGTGATGAGTAGGACAGGATTCACTTATTATATGTCCTACCTTGTAAGTCCTTGAGCTCAGGAAAATGAACAAAGAAACTTTCAAACCTTGTTTCAATAAAAGGTTATGAACAAAGTTTGCTGTAATAAATTTTGATATTAACATGCAAGGTAAAACTCTGTAGAGCAAGAAAAATATAATATATTCTTATGAAATCAATAATTACAGTAATATCCTAAAATCGATTTTAAATAACTCTTTAATTTTACTAAACTAACTCAGGATACACTCAACGTATTCTCCTGTACTTGTCTGACCCCAGGTTTGCACACTGCTTTCTTCAAATTGGGCTTTCCATCTCCTACCCCTAAAATTTAAATTTTTTTATTCATTTTTCAATTACAGTTTTTTTTCTACATCTCCAGAACATGATATTTTGAATTAGTATATTCTCCACTTAGGGTCTCTTCAATTTTTTTGTTAGAAGTTCATATATATGGGCCAGGCACAGTAGCTCGTACCTGTAATCCCAGCACTTTGGGAGGCCTAGGTGGGCAGATGGCTTGAACCCAGGAGTTCGAGACCAGCCTGGGCAACATGGCAAAATCCCATCTCTACAAAAAAATACAAAAATTGGCCAGGCATGATGGCACATGTCTGTAGTCCCAGCTACTCTGAAGGCTGAGGCACGAAGATCAATTGAGCCTGGGAGGTCAAAGCTGCAATGAGCCGTGATCATGCCATTGCACTCCACCCTGGATGACAAAATGAGACCTTGTCTCAAAACAAAAGAAAAGGTCATGCATATGAGTAAGATGAAGCACAGCACACTCATCAGTTTTCTCTCACAGAGAGGAAAGTTTCTCTTCAGTTCCAACTGGTAGGCATGAGGAGAATCAGATGTGAATGATATGAAAAGGTCTTTGTTCATGTGCAATGATGTAAAATGCTTAACATCACTAAAAGTCACCCTCTCTAATCCTCTCAAGCCAAAATTTCTGCCACACTCACTCAATACTTTATAAATTACTTATAGCACATATCATGCCAGACATTGTTGCTTGAAATAAGAGAAATGGTCTCAGATGACAGAAAGCATATTCTATTCACCTTGGAATCACAGTTTTTAATAGGTGGCCTAAATTATTACTTGGGGTCTAACTAAATTATTTTTCTCAGATATTTACTCATAAAAAGTAATAGAAAAAACTTCCGGCTTTTGCTTAAAGAACAAGCTTGTGGAAAGACAGCAATGTGAACAGCATTAATACGATCAGGAAAAAAATGGGAAATGCTTTGAGAAGTGCAAAAGCTCTGCTGGATGTACTGTCTAGTACATCTTTATTGGTTACCTCTGCCTTCCATTGTCTTTGAGCGATTTTATAACCCTGTAAATAGTAGAAAACTGATAATAATGCAAATTACTCCTCTGTAGAAATGCAAATGGACTGAGTCCTGAGGAATGCAATTCTTTATTGCCTTGTGGACACAGCAGTTTTGCATGTATTTGTACATTCATTTCAGCTTTCCTTATTGCTCACATATATCTTTAAATACATCTGAATTAATTGTAACATCTTACTGGTTATCTCATTAATTAATGAGTAAAAGTCTTGGGCATATGTCCATTTTATATTTGTACGTACCGTAATTTTATTTTCAAATTATCTTTTAACAATACACTTCTACTTGTGTTCCTAGCCACATAATTCAAGTTAAATGTTTCCATAGACTTCATAAGTAGACCTAGAAACTTTATTCACTTTTTCAGGGAATAGTGAACATATGAGGCTCTTAAATAGTACCAGATCATAATTATTTAATATACACTATAAAAGGAAATTTATAAAATATTAGAATAAAGTATCTTTTTAAACATATTATTTTGGCTACTAATGAGAACTTAAGAATCAGTGTTTTTAAACCATAATCATCAAAAAGAGAGGACAGGCCAGGCACAGGGGATCACGCCTATAATCCCAGCACTTTAGGAGTCTGAGACAGGAGAATCACTTGAGCCCAGAAGTTTGAGACCAGCCTGGGCAACATAGCAAGACCCCTTATTTCAAAAAAAAAATTAAATTAAATTAATTAGTTGGGTGTGGTGGTGTGTGCCTGCAGTCAGAGCTACTCGGGAAGCTGAGGCAGCAGTAGTGGTTAAGCCTAGGAGTTAAAGGCTACAGTGAGTTATGATCTTGCCACAGCTACTCCAGCGTGGGCAACAGAGCAAGACCTTGTCTCTTAAAAAGAGAGGACAGGCCGGGTGCAGTGGCTCACGCTTATAATCCCAGCACTTCGGGAGCCCGAGGCACGTGGATCACCTGCAGTCAGGAGCTTGGGACCAGTCTGGCCAACATGGTGAAACCCTGTCTCTACTAAAAATACCAAAAAAAAAAAAAAAACCCAAAACACCTTAGCTGGGCATAGTGGGGTGCACCTGTAATCTCAGCTATTCGAGAGGCTGAGGCAGAATTGCTTCAACCCAGGAGGCAGAGGCTGAAGAGAGCCAAGATCACGCCACTGCACTCCAGCCTGGGTGACAAGAGTGAAACTCTGTCCCAAAAAAAGACAGAATTCTACTCCTATTCATGTTTGCCGAAAGGACATTCAAATATTTTCCAGATTAATCTCTTCTACTCCACCTAAACACTAAACAGGCCCATACATTGTTCTCTTATTTTCCTTCTGTACATGAATTCTTTAAAATTTTTTATACACTGTTTTTAATAAAGAAAACTAGAATTCTTCAGTGTCTGGCACTAATGGTCTTCCTGTGAAAATCTTCATTTTGAGAAAGAATCAGCATAAGGGACAAATCTCTCTTTTAGAGAGCTCCTGTATAATAAAATATTAATCAGCAGACTCCAAAACCATTCTCCACACAATTAGGTTGATCATGATATCCTGGAAAATTTACAAAGAAGGAAATTAGTACTCTGTTCACTATTGCTTGGAGGGCACTCTGAGGCAGTTAACACCTTCTACAGAAGGTGTTAGAACTAGTGTGCATGCATGTGTGTGCGTGTGTGCAAGATACTCATAGTTATTTTCTCAGGTCCTGTTTTGCCACACTGGAAATAAACCTATCATTGGGAATTGTTTAAAACTGAAACATACTCTGCAATTTTATAAAGCACCCAGAGCACAGAAAAGGTGCTGCACAAAATTTCTTCCAATTTGCTTCATTAAGCCAATAAACCATAATGGTCCTTCTGGAGAAATCAAACTTTGCTGGACATAGTCAACCAGACTGAAGACAAGACGGGCTTGTAAGTGTGCCTGAAGTATTGGCATATTTTCACTCTGCAAAACCTACAAAAAGTTTTCAAATTTATGTAAAGCTTCTAGCACAGACATATAAATATTGAACCACAGAACTAGTTGTTTCTACAATTTATTACTTGTTTCATCAAAAGGAGTTTTTGAAGGTCTCTTCATTTAATCCCAAGACAATAAAATTACCACAATTAATCTTTACACTAATAAATTGTTTCAGTGCATATGTGTGAGTGGCCCAGGGAACCACAATTAAAAAACAAATTTGATCAACAGTTAGCTTTTCGATAGTCAAACATTAAAGCCAAATGGTAGTGTTAACCTGTTTCATTGTTTAACAGTAAGTATTAGACTATAACATGACAAAAACAAACAAACAAACACAAAACAGTAATCCTGAATGATTTTTTTCATTATGTAACTTGGCAGGTCATAAAATATTAGATGTACAATTTCATCTCTAGATAGCATTTCTAAGCAAACAAAGAATGTTCTCTTTCACCATGAGGTGGAAAAGGAGTCTGATTATCTCATGCATTCTGCTTTAGATGGACAATCTCTGAACAGCTGAGTCATGAGACATTTCAAAGAGGCAGATGAGCTTATTATCCAAAACTTAAAGAAGGAGATAATGACTCAAGAGATGAATGTACTGGGCTTCATTTTTTGAGATTATCAACTTTAATTAATAGAAATTATCCAGCAGAACAAATAGCTACCTAATGCATAAGAATGCACCTCAAAAAAAGCCTAAGACAATGAATTCAGTCCTTGCTAACTAAGCATAGATAATTATAAAATGGAGATAGGGGTTATAGGCCTTGGCCTAATATATTTGTTTTGTAAGAAATGGACTTGTACTCAGCTAATTAATATAGGCAAGTTCAATACTGTATTGCAAAAATTATGTGAGGTTTGATGAAAATAATTTCAATTTGACCTGATTGCTATGTGTTTGACAGAAAAAATAAACATATGTAGTTATCCTAGTCAGTAACAAAATAATCTCTATTTTTATTTTAAATGATGGTCTTTGAGCTCAGAAGCTGTGTTTGCTGACCTGTACCCCCACTTGAGGTAGACTTTCTTTCCTGATCAATAAGGAGTGACATCAAAGAGCATAGAAGATTTACAGAAAGAAGAAGACATAAAATTAACTATTCCTTCTTTGATCTTGTAGTTTCCTGATAATTATCAAGTAAGAGGGCACTGTTACTTTGTTCTTATAACAGAGAGAACCACTTATAAAGGTCAGTAGAAGGATGGACAAGTTACATACTGAAAAAAAAGTGAGAAAGTTAAATTAAAAAAATGATTTAAAAGTATGCATTTCAACTGATTAAAAGAAGAAAGAGTCCAAGGGCAATAATGCTACATGAGTTATTTTAAAATAACTCAAATGAATCAGGGAATCATGCTGTTTCAGGCACGATTCGAATCATTGTTTTTAGGACATTTATGAAAGAGCTCTTTTATTGTTTATAGAGGACATACCTTTGAACTGAATTTCAGTATCAAAAACACATGCTTTATATATACTGCACAACATAACCGAAACAAACATTGCTTTAGTAAAAAGAAGAAATAATACCACACATCTACAGTCATCTGATCTTTGACAAACCTGAGAGAAACAAGAAATGGGGAAAGGATTCCCTATTTAATAAATGGTGCTGGGAAAATTGGTTAGCCATAAGTAGAAAGCTGAAACTGGATCCTTTCCTTACTCCTTATACGAAGATTAATTCAAGATGTATTAGAGACTTAAATGTTAGACCTAATACCATAAAAACCCTAGAAGAAAATCTAGGTAGTACCATTCAGGACATAGGCATGGGCAAGGACTTCATGTCTAAAACACCAAAAGCAACGGCAGCAAAAGCCAAAATTGACAAATGGGATCTAATTAAACTAAAGAGCTTCTGCACAGCAAAAGAAACTACCATCAGAGTGAACAGACAACCTACAGAATGGGAGAAAATTTTTGCAATCTACTCATCTGACAAAGGGCTAATTTCCAGAATCTACAAAGAACTCAAACAAATATACAAGAAAAAAACAAACAACCCCATCAAGAAGTGGGCAAAGGATATGAACAGACATTTCTCAAAAGAAGACATTCATACAGCCAACAGACACATGAAAAAATGCTCATCATCACTGGCCATCAGAGAAATGCAAATCAAAACCACAATGAGATACCATCTCACACCAGTTAGAATGGCAATCATTAAAAAATCAGGAAACAACAGGTGTTGGAGAGGATGTGGAGAAATAGGAACACTTTTACACTGTTGGTGGGATTGTAAACTAGTTCAACCATAATGGAAAACAGTATGGCAATTCCTCAAGGATCTAGAACTAGATGTACCATATGACCCAGCCATCCCACTACTGGGTATATACCCAAAGGATTATAAATTATGCTACTACAAAGACACATGCACACGTATGTTTATTGCAGCACTATTCACAATAGCAAAGACTTGGAATCAACCCAAATGTCCATCTCTGACAGACTGGATTAAGAAAATGTGGCACATATACACCATGGAATACTATGCAGCCATAAAAAAGGATGAGTTTGCGTCCTTTGTAGGGACATGGATGCAGCTGGAAACCATCATTCTTAGCAAACTATCACAAGAACAGAAAACCAAACACCGCATGTTCTCACTCATAGGTGGGAACTGAACAATGAGTTCACTTGGACTTGGGAAGGGGAACATCACACACTGGGGCCTATCATGGGGAGGGGGGAGGGGAGAGGGATTGCATTGGGGAGTTATACCTGATATAAATGATGAATTGATGGGTGCTGACGAGTTGATGGGTGCAGCACACCAACATGGCACAGGTATACATATGTAACAAACCTGCACGTTATGCATATGTACCCTAGAACTTAAAGTATAATAAAAAACAAACAAACAAACAAACAAACAAAAAAAAAGAAAGAAAGAAATATAAAGTGTTTCCAAAGAGTTTTATTTTGGTCGAGTAGAAGAGATGATAGTCTTCCACATCAAAATCATATTAAGAAATGTTACTTTCAAAATATATATAGTGGTTTCTGTAAATCTAATAAAAATATCTACTCCAGACTAACTGAAAGGCTAATAAAATCAGCAGTGTTTTCAGTCCTATACAGCGAATATTTATCACACAATTGGAGATGCATTTTCATTCACAGAAATACTGTAAAACTACTTAATTGACCTCTTGGCATTGCCAATGAGAAGATTTCATTCATAAGCCCAATTCATTTAATTATTTGTACTTAAAATTGGATTAAAGTTTATTTCCTAGTTCCACCATGGTCAAAGGGAATTGAATACACAACTAAATCAAATTGAACTCTGTTGGCGTATATAATTAATTGGCTTAGAAATTATTGCCAAGATGGTTAAACCCAATATAAGAAATGTTATCAAAAATGATAACATAAGGATATAATAATTTCATTAGTGTTGAAAATTTGTGATGAACTCAAAGCCCATGCCATAAAATTATCCATTACTCTTCCTTTAAAAACAATTTGTAGTTCAGTAGTTAACTCTACTTGGATTTTAACAACCTAAAAAACAAAAATAAAATGAACCTTCCCCCAAGTTCCAAACAACACAGAGTTAATAATGTTCTAATTTAAGTGGGGGAAAATGAGATTCAATCTCATCTGTTACTTTTTAGGAGTTTTGAGCATGTTTATTGACTACTATAAATTCTGACTGGAATCCTTACAGACATAATTATCATGTGACTAATAGAAGCATCAGGTTTTTTTCAAAATGAGAATTTTTCATTTAAAATAAAACTTTATCAAGTCAGTAATGTTCAAGCCACTAATAAGCTAGTTTGGCAAACAGTTATATTACTCATTTACAATAAATTATGGTAAATAAGCTCCAATCTAGACTTCTTAAAAATATTTTATTTTTAATATACAGATTCAATATAGACAAATTTTAAAACATAGAAAATTGTTAAAAAAGCAAATCTCATCACCCAGAGATACTCACTGTTTACATATGACCATTGAAGAGAGCAATTTAAATTGTTTCATTTTGAATAACATCATTTTGGGGATGGTAAGCAGTTTCAGAGTCTAGGAATTTCCCTTAAGGGAATTTTCCTTCTACAAAGGGCCACTTCTGCAGATCTTTTAGTTAATCAGGCATTTGGCTGGTACTTTTACTGGGAAAACTTGCTTCAGATTGAGGTGTTAGTGGTTTTTTTGCAGTGTTACAGATTGGTTCTATTGGTAGGATTGTCATTTATAGAGTTAGAAGATACTTTGTTCCTTAAATCCACATTTGGATTACCCTATGATAAAATTCATTTTTATTCTTTAGTGCATAGTGTGCTATCATATAAGCATTTGGTCACTAAAAAATTAGGAATTCAGTCATGGCAGGAAGGGCATGTCACCCTAATCAACCCTTAACTTTACAATCCAGGGGATCACAACCTGGATGGGACTGCATCCACAGTAAAATATTTAAAACTGAATGATATAGGCTTTGCAAAGAGTAGCATAAATATTATAATTATGGAGGTTTTAGGAATCCATGCATTTTCCTTATGAGAAGAAATACCATTTGCAGGAGATAAATATATCCACCATCCAGCATCCTGGATCAGGACATTCATGGGGGCTGGACTTTAGGCAAATAAATGTCTTCCTCCTCTCTCTATAACTGTAGTATATTTGGGTTCAGACTTTAGATATGAACTTTTCTAGAAACTGTTTCTGGAAGTTGAAGTAGTTTAGTATATGGGGACCTCATGAGAAAGCAGATATGAAGTAATATTTAGGCGTTAAGCACAATGAGCCACCATTGACAGAAACAAATTTGTGCTGCAGTTCTACTATTCCCATGCCTTATTAAAATCTGGAATGATTCTGTTGTGGGTATTAGTGAGAGTTGGGACCCAACTCCAAGACTAGAGTAGCAGCACTGGTCACAATAACCAGCAGATGGCAGCGAGTCTCTGAAGAGTGAAGAACTCACAACAGTCCATCAACAGCAAGGTCAAGACACAATGTCCACAACAAAGGCCAAAGAGGAACCTGTTACAGAGCGTGGGTAGACTGCCCTATGAGAAATTCTCAAAGATAACTCAGAGACCTGTAAGGGCTCTTCTGGCAGGTTGGTTGGTGGGTAGAAGTAACATATAATCACATTATAAAGACCTAGGCAAGTGAGGCTGATGGCACATGGGAATGCATGTATAAATGTGTCATATTTACTTTCAGTTTTACATTCTGCTTTTTCTTTTAATAAGATTAGTTTCTATATATGTAACTGAATTGTCATTGAATATATAATTGTCATATATATATAAACACACAATGTCATGTTTGATACATATATACACATCTATATCATATACATGTTGAGCATCCCTAATTCAAAAAGCCAAAATGTCCCCAAATCCAAACCTTTATGAGCACTGACCTGGTGCCACAAGTAAAAAATTCCACACCTCATCTCATGTGATGTGTCTCATTCAAAACACAGGTGCACAACACAGTTTATTCAGTGTCCCCAATGGGGTTATAATACAGTGTACAGTAACCTTTTAATCAAAACACAGCATTGCAGATTGAGACTGAAAGGCTACCCTTGTTTGCCGTCACTGTTGTTTAACAGCTGATAGGATATTCTGGTGATGCTACTGTGTTGCTTAGTTACCCTGAACCCATTATTTTTTCACTTGTATTAATGGTATGCTATAGGTTTTACTGTTAAATATTCAATGTGTGAATAAGTGTAAGAAAATGATTGCTTATCTGAAGATGAATTAAGAATCATGAATTACAGTGATGCCAAAAACCTAGGTGGCTGAGACAGTGACTTTGCTTTTTGTTGGCTAACTGTATACAAATTTTGTTTCATGCACACATTTTTGAAACATCACACAAAATTACCTTCAGCTATGTGTATAAAATATATATGAAACATAAATAATTTTTGTGTTTAGACTTGGTTTCTATCCCCATGGTACTTCATTATGTATATACAAATATTTCAAAATCCAAAAAAACTGAAATCAGAGGCATTTCTGGCCCCAAGCATTTTGGATAAGAGATACTCAACCTATATATAACATATAAATATATGTGAATATAAAACATAAATATATGTATGAAGATATAACTGTCATAAATATATATTTTTATTGATTGTGTAACATTACTTTGAATACTGCAATTTAATCATTTCCTCTTATTGCAAACTTTAATCATTTTTTCCTATTAAATAATTTGGCTATATATATCTTTGAACATAAATATTCTTCAACATCTGTGATTATTTTCCTACCTGAATCAGCATTACCAACTCTGCCCATTACCAACTCTAAGTCTATATGTAGAACAGAAAATACTGATATCAAAGGAGAAAAAAAAATAGTATGCTGTCCATATAGGGCCTGAAGGAGAAACAAGCATTGAGGCAACTCCTTACTCTCTCATAACATGCAATGGTATTTTATTTCTGTTCCTTTCAGTCTTCTCTATTCTCCTGGATTTCTCTGCAGAGTCACTTTCTTTGCTTACCTATGATTCTTGTTTCCTCAAACCCAGTTTTTGTGTAGATTCAGCTTCCTTGCACTAACTCAAGCCCCAGATTAAGACCAACTTTCTTCTCCCTACACCTAAGTGGAATAGGTTCATATTACTTAGTCAAGGGCTCACACTAAAATATCCAGGTAGTATGCTGGTATTATTTGAGATCACTACCAGGCATCGTCTTGTCTTTTAAGGCTGTTCCTACCAGCTGCTGTGACTCAATCTAAATCTGCTAAAAGGCAAAACTGGGTATCAACTGAAATTGGATTGAATGTTTACAATATTCTATCTTCATATGTTGGGGAATGATATTCTTCATTTGTTTGAGTCTGAACAAATCTACAATAATTTCTGGAAGACATTATTACTTATTGAATGTTAGGGATAATCCTGGATTTTTCATGTAATTTAGAAGAGATTCATATCTTCTAGTGGTTGTAGATGTGTGGTCTTCTCAGTTCTCTATTTTGTTCCATTGGTCTATGTGTACGTTTTTGAACCAGTACCATGCTGTTTTGGTTATTGTAGCCTTGTAGTATAGTTTCAAGTCTGGCAGCATGATACCTCCAGCTTTGTCCTTTTTGCTTAGAATTGTCTTGGTTATATGAGCTCTTTTTTCATTCCATATGAATTTTAAAAGTTTCTTTAAATTCTGTGAAGAATATCAATGGTAGTTTAATGGAAATAGCATTTAATCCATAAATTGCTTTGACAGTATGACCATTTTCACAGTATTGATTCTTCTATTCATGAGCATGGAACGTTTTTCCACTTGTTTGTGTCATCTCTGATTTCTTTGAATAGTGGTTTGTAGTTCACCTTGAAGAAGTCCTTCACTTCCACTGTTAGCTGTATTCCTAGGTATTTCATTCTTTCGTGGCAACTGTGAATGGGAGTTCATTCTTGATTTAGCTTTTGGCTTGCCTGCTGGTGTATAGAAATGCTAGCAATTTTTGCACATTGATTTTGTATCCAGAGACTTTGCTGAAGTTGGTTATCAGCTTAAGAAGTTTTTGAGCTGAGATGATGGGGTTTTCTAGGTGTCAGATCTGGTAATCTGCAAACAAAGAAAGTTTGACTTCCTCTCTTTACATTTGAATATGCTTTATTACTTTTGCTTGCCTGATAGCCCCGACCGGAACTTCCTATACTGTGTTGAATAGGAGTGGTGAGAAATAGCACATTCTTGTCTTGTGCTGCTTTCAAGGGGAATGCTTCCAGATTTTTCCCATTCAGCATGATATTAGCTGTGGGTTTATCATATATGGCTCTTATTATTTTGAGGTATGTCCCCTCAATACCTAGTTTCCTGAGAGTTTTTAACATGGAGGTTGTTGAATTTTATCAAAGGCTTTTTCTGCATCTATTGAGATAAACATGTGTTTTTTTGTCTTAGTTCTGTTTATGTGATCACTCACAGTTATTGATTTGTGTATGTTGAGCCAACCTTGCTTCCTGGGAATGAAGCCTACTTAATTGTGATGGATAAGTTTCTTGATGTGCTTCCGGATTCAATTTGCCAGTGTTTTACTGAGAATTTTTGTATCAATGTTCATCAAGGATATTGGCCTGATGTTCTTTTTTGTTGTTGTATCTCTGCCAAGTTTTAGAATTTTTATGTTGATTCTATTACATTTTCTGGATAAAGAATCATGTTTATTTTCACAAAATTATAATCTTGTAACTCCATTTCAATAATTTTATGTCCACTCTGGCCTCTGATCAGAACTCCAGAATTGGATAACCAACTGGTCACTTGAATCTCTACTTAAGTGCTTAATAAATATATTAATCATAAACCACATTTTCTCATCCCTAAGCATTTCCTCTCATTAAATGATATTACTATCCATCAAATTTCTTAGCCCAAACCACAGGAGTTATCCTTGATTCCTCTTTGATTCTTCACATCTTCAAATCAATCAGTCTGACCTGTTTTTTATCCTCCATAATGTATCCCAGTTGAAACATTCCCTTCTTTCTGCTCTGCCCATCTCACACCAAGCCACATTTATTTCTCCTTTGAACTACTATAATAACCTCCTTACTGGCTTCCCTCTCTTTTATACCCCTCATGCCCCATAATAAAATGGAGCAACCAAGGTTACCTTTCTAAAATGTAAACCGAGATCAAGCCAAACTCCTTCCTAACATCCTCAAATAACATCTAATTTTTCCACACTGGAGAAAAAAAAAATCTAATGTCCATAAACAGGCAAAGCTAGGAGCTGTAAGGCACCAGAACCCTCCTCCGTAGCAAAAATTTCTTAAGACCACAGATCTCTCCGTCAAGGAGGAGAAGGAGGAAAAGGACAGAATTCTGGTATGCCTTCAGTGTCCTCATTCCTGATATTCCTGATGCCAGATATACCTCTTCATTCATACATCATATTACTCAGTTACTTAGGCTAATACAATCTTCACTGCTGCTGGAGCTACTCTGAATTGGGTTTCTCTTACTTATAATGGAATCTCAAAACCACTCTAACTGATATATTCTGTTCTGGGCTGAATTTTTAGAATTAGAAAAAGAAAGCTCTTTCCTTCTTTCTTCTTGAGTACTTTCTAACAAGCATTAGTTTTTCTTTAAAATACAATAAAGGCCGGGCGCGGTGGCTCAAGCCTGTAATCCCAGCACTTTGGGAGGCCGAGACGGGTGGATCATAAGGTCAGGAGATCGAGACCATCCTGGCTAACATGGTGAAACCCCGTCTCTACTAAAAAATACAAAAAAAATAAAATAAAATAAAATAAAATAAAATACAATAGATACGAAGGTTTTTAGAAACACGTCAGAGTAAGAAGCACCTGAAATCTGTCTCCTCACCTACACAAAAATGGTACAGGCAGAATCTGTTTGATGTAACTGTTCGGACTCGGGAGTATACTGAAGGCTTGCAACTTCCAGGGTAAGGCTGAAACCAAAAACTGAGGTAAATTTAGGTCAATTTCATCTATTCCCATAGTAGCCGCTACTCATTCATTACCCCTTAGCCCTCTGGCAGGCAACTGTGCATGTGCTCCAGGAGCAGCTTGTATACCACTTGCAGGAGCCAGGATAGGCACAAAAAATCCTATCCTCCAAGTACCATGGATTTGTGCTCTGATCACTAATTGCTGCTTCTGATCAAAGCTGCACACAAAGAGGCAGTGGCTATTGTTGTTGTAGCTACCCTTTGTTGCAAGTTGCTCCTCGTTTGGTTGAAGTGATTTGCAAGAAATTTTAAAAGGCAGTGCCAGTGTCTTTTTTCCTTCTAATTTTTCCCTTTGCCCCCTTTTGAGAGCCATACATTAAAGACTAGGACATTCAAAAGTAGTCACATGTACAGGGGGAATCAGAAAGTTACTGCACTTGTGCACTTGTCCAGGGGAAGGCACAGGCTGAGAAAAGACCTGAGAAGACCTTCATTTTACACACTAGGTTGACGCTCGGCACGGAAACAGTCCACACCAATAAAAAAATATATAAACAAACAACAACAAAACAAATAAAAACCAGCAAACCCTGGGGAAGGAGGATAATCTAATATCCAGAGTTATCATATTACTATACTCAAATATTTAGTTTTCTACAAGGCATACAAAGTATGGCCAATTCAAATAAATGAATACACAAATAGAAACTTCCCCTGGAAAAAAAAAAAAAAAACCTGATGGCAGATCTACCAGAAAAAGTCTTTAAAACAACTGTCTTAAAGATGTTCAGAGAACTAAAGGAGATGTGGAGAATGTCAAGAAAATGATGTATAAACAAAATGGAAATATCAATAAAAAGATAGAAAATCTAAAAAGAAAGAAAAAGTTCTAGAGGTTAGAAGTACAATAACTGAAATTAAAAACTCATTAAAGGAATTTAAAGGCATATTTGAGCAGGCGGAATAAAGAATCAGTAAACTTGAAAATAGAACAATAGAAAATATTAAGTCTGAGGAAAAGAAATAAAAAGATTTCAGAAAAATGAACAGAGCCTTAGAGTCCTGTGGAGCATATCAAGTGGACCAACATATGCATTGTGGGAGTTTCAGAAGGAGAAGAGAGAGAAAAACGGTAAGGGAAACTATTTTTAAAAATAATGGTCAAAATCTTAAATTTGATTAAGGACATGTATATAAATATCCAAGAAGTTCAACAAACTCAAGTAAAAAGAACTAAAAGAGAACCACATTGAGATACATTATAATTAAACTGTCAAAAACCAGAGACAAAGAGCAAATTTTGAAAGCAGGTTAGTCTATTACATGACTAATCATATGTAAAAGATGCTCAATAAGATTATAAACAGATTACTTATTAAAACATTTGGGAGCCAGAAATCAGTGGGCTTATATATTCAAAGGGCCAAAAGGAAAAAAAAAAAATTCAACCAAGAATACTGTATTTATCAAAACTGTTCTCCAAAAGTGAGGGAAAAGCTAAGACATTCTCAGATAAACAAAAAGTGAGGTAGTTTGTTACCACTAGACCTGCTCTGCAGGAAATGCTAAAAGGAGACCACAAGTTGAAATGAAAGAACAGTAGAGTAACTGGAAACTTTATGAAGCAAACAAATCTAATTACAAGTAAATTATTGCAATTATAAAAGCTCTATATGGTGTATCCATTTACAGTACTGGTTCTTGTCCCAAAATTGGGTCCAGCAATTGCTTCTGGCAACCTAGTGACTGACTAGGTGACAGCAATGAAAGTAACAAAGTAATGAGAAAATGAACTATAAGCTTCTTCAGGACTGATAGCAGGGACAGCTAATAATAGTATGGTAACAATAATGCCTGAAGTTTGGGGATGGCAATACCTACACCTGGGGTATAGGAAGAGAGAAAAACTAATAGATTGTCCTTTCTGTGAGGCTGCCATATTTTTTATTGTTTTTGAACTGTGAGGTGGTGCTAGATGCTTTCTACAATTTGATTTGTATGTGTGTGTGTGTCCTACGTTAACATTTTATGATATATTTATTTATGAGAGTTTTTCTATTTTTCTTTTTGTATTTCTAGAGATGGGCTTTCACTATGTTGCTCAGTTGGTTTTATATTTTGAGATGGGCTGTCACTATGTTGGTCTTGAACTACAGGCTGCAAATGATTTTCCTGCCTTGGTCTTCTGAAGTACTAGGATTATAGTCATTAACCACCATGCCCAGCCACAGTTTCTTTAAAAATGTTTTTTCCTCTCATTAATTTTTAAAATTTTAGCTTTATTTTTTGGTGAAAAAATTTGAAACTTTCTTTAATTTATAAATTTAAAATTGAATACATTTATGGTGTACAATATGATGTTTTGAAATATGTATACATTGTGAAATGGCTAAATCAAGCTAATTAACATATGTATTACCCAATGCACCTATTTTTGATGAGAATACTTAAAATCTACTTGTCAGCAATTTTCAAGTAGATAATACATTGTTATTAACTGTAGTCACCCTGTAGTATAATAGATCTCTTGAACTTATTTCTCCTATATAATTGAAATTTTGTAGTTTTTATTCAACAACTACTCAACCTGTACCCCTACTCCCAAGCATTGGTAACCACTATTTTATTCTCTGCTTCTATGAGTTTGAATTATTATTATTATTATTATTATTATTATTATTATTATTATTATTTTGATTCAGGGAGTATATGTGTGCTTGTTACATAGATACATTGCATAATGCTGGGCTTTGGGCCTCTACTGAATCCACCATCCAAATAGTAAACATAGTATCCAATAGGCAGAAAACCTAATAGAGGTAGAGGTGAGACAGATCATAAGAAGGATTGGAACTTGAACCAAAAGTATCAGGAAGCTGATCAAGGAAAACAGGTTCAGATTGAAATGGATGAAAAACACTGACAATAAATGGAATGGCTCAATAAACTTGAATTTCTATTTTTACAAAAAATTACTGACATTATTCAAAGTTCCAAGTGGATAACTTCTAGAATAGTTGAAGTCCTAGCAAAATTGTTTCCACAAGAATAAATACTTCTACATTAGGATTCTATACATTCCTGCTATTCAGATTGCTATTCACAGGGTGATAATTTCAACCAAAGGAAACAGAAAGGGTAACAATGTGTATGTTATAAAAAATAATGTTTAAATATGGTTTCAGACAATTTAACACATTCAGAGGCACATTCAATAAATTACCTCTTCATAAATATTAGGAGTATTAAATACTAAAATGTAATTATTAATAAAAGTCCCAGTTCTGGACTTTTAGAATTAGGATGGCTTGACTGATGCAAAACAGCCTGGGTTGTAATTATTGTGTCCTTTGATGTTGCATTCACATATTAATTCTATGAGGCTGTTCATCTGATTCTTGGTTAAATGACAACAAAAAGAATTCAGAGTAATGATGAAAAAATCTTTGACAGTTCAAGTTATTAAACACTGAAATAAGTTTTAAAAAAGGAGATTACTGAATCATTTTCTCTCAAAGCCTAAAAGAAAGCATAGATTCCCATCTCACTGGGATGACTTAATAATAGCAGCTTTTATGGGAGACAGATGGAGGCGCTGAATAACTGCCAAATTCTTTCAAATTTGATGATTCAAATCCCATACAGTTTTAAAAAGTCTTTCAGTTGTGTGACAAAGTTCTTCATAGGCACCAGAAATCTACATCTGAAAGCCACTGTAGGGTATTGGTGCTCATCACTTTGTATTTTCATTTATAACTCAAAGCTATATTTGTGTCATGAAGAAATGAGGAAGTAAAAAGGAACAAAAGAAAAAAAGAAATAAAAAGATATTTATTACCTTTTTCAAATGTATCTACTTGGACCTATACATAATCAGAACTGGAAGTAGTATTTCATGAGCACAAATTACAAATATATAGGAGTCTGTATTTCTGCCTGTGGTATATAGGCTATCCTTCACTGTATTCTTCTACATCAAACACTACTGATATAATTTCATTTTGGCACAAACTTACTTTGAATTAAATGATAATCAACAGATATGCAATTAGGGGAGAGAGAAGGAACTCTATAAGTAACTGCCAAAAATAATAAAATATATTAACCTGACCTTATAACATGGATACTTAATAATTTCAGATTAAATCCCAGAAACCTTCCTTAAGTGAAATCATCATAGACTACCCTACAAAAATTTTAAATTATTTCGTAAGGAACTGATGTAAATGTTTACCTTAATTACTCATAAGCATTCCATGTATCCTTTTAAAATAAAATTTGAAATAATTTTACTGGTTTATGGAGAGTATCAAATTCTTCTAACAACAATTTTCTTTTTCTTAGCTCTGGCATCTTTTTTGTACACACTAAGTGCTTGAAAATTTATTGTTAAAAAGATATAACATCCATATCTGAGATTTTGATCTTATCAATTTATTAGTTAATTAAGGGAAGATAAAATCCAAGTTTAATAATACGAATAAAATGATTAAAAACTGTGAATTGCTTTGTGACTTAAATATTAACTTGAGTCACAAAGACAATATAAATGCAAAGGCAAAAACTGAAAGAAAAGGGATTTCAAAGCATAAATAATTTCAGGTTCTTAGTGAAGTTCTGTAATGAATTACAAATGATGTATTGCTTTTTGGAAAAACAGGAAGAAAAGAAAGAAAGAGAGAAGGAAGGGAGGAAGTGGGAAAGGGAGAAAGTAGGCAAGGGAGGGCGAGAGGGAGGGAGGAGGAAGAAGGAAAGGAAGAAAGATGATGCATCTTAAATCACTGAAGTTTTAGGTACAAGAAATATATAATTTGTTTAGCAACTTTAATATATACTGTCATCTCAGATGGCTTCTTGGAAGCAAACAAATGACTTGTAAATCTTAAGTACACAAAGCTGCCTGTGAACATGCAATTGCAGTGACAATACATAAAACACCACAGAGTAAATGGTGCATCACTCTGATTCAGTGCTTGCTGTCATTTTCACAAAGATACATACACAACCAAAGGCAATGTACAAGTGATTCTGGAAGAATATTGAAGAGGCTCTGAGCAAATATACACAGCTATATAAATCCACTCTCATCCGTAGATAATTTAGAAGCAGAAATAAACCATGTTATTATAACACAATGTAGCTACTCTTGCTACCATAAAGACAATAAACATCAAAAAGACACTTTGAATGGTTCTATGAAGTCATAATGGAAATGACTTTCATATGGAAAATGCTCAAGCACTGTTTTCAAAGATTAATTCACTTGAAATTGATTTATTGAAAACCATTTCCAATTCCTGCATCCTGACATGCTTGGTTCTTGGTCATTAAGCAACGAACCCTTTTGATGTTAGCCCACATAATCACATTAGTGAAACTGAAATGTACAGCAAATAATTTTATTAAAAAGTGTAACTGCCAAGAGACAATGGAAATTAAAAGCATTTCTACCCAATCACTGAAAATTATATTCTCAGTAATTCCCTGGGTTAAAATGACCAAAACTACAGTATCTCTGTACCAGTATTTAAAATGAAGCAAACAGCATTCTATTACCACTGGCCGGTAATGTACATAGAAGTCTATTGTTAAGTAAGAGAAATTGATTAATACGAATAAACTTGATTCATCTCTGTGGAATATTATCTCAGAATTATAGTAGTGGCCAAGAGTAGGATTTCAGGATCAGGGCAATATAGGTGTCTTTGTTTTGCCACTTCCTCATTGTGTGACTTCTTGGAAAAGTTACAGAAATCATTGTAAGTTTCAGTTTTTTATCCTCCTTAGAATGAGAGACAATTGTTGTGTCTACATTGTAGGCTTGATGAGAGAATTAAAAATAATAATGTGTATGGAGCACTGATGGCAGAGCCTGGCCTAAAGAAATCACTCAATTAAAAAGTTAAAATATTAAGATTATTATTATAAACCCAATTTTTCTATGAGACAGAATAAGTAACAAAATTTCAGTAACAATGTAACAACTGAAATGCAAAGTTCCACAGAGAATTTTTTAGTTTCTTTCTTCAAGAGTTCTTCAATAATCTAGGGCAAAATTATGTTACAGAAAGCAAAAAGAGGTGAGTGAGGGAAAAAGAAAAAAACTAGCAAGGAAAGAAATACTGGCCAAGCATCTGTGTCCTATGTAATAGCCCCCATATCAGGCACTCATACATCACCTTGTTTAATTTTTGGAGCAATCTGATATTTGTTGCACGCATAAGGAGCTTCCAAGAAAGGAAACCAGAATTTTAACCAATGCTCCTTATCCTACCCCACGATGCTTCCAGGAAAGAAATTATAAATATTTAATACTGATAGTAACAATAAGTTATAAGGAGGGGGGACAGGAAAGTGCTGAGTAGAGAAGGGTGGGATCCCTGCTGAGGGCTCCACCCTTGGGCCTGTGCCCATAGACCTAAGTGAGAACAGGCACTCCTGTTTTCATGCCCAAATGTTGCAATTTCCAAGAAAACTCTGGTCTGCCATGCCCCCCATCCTGTGCCCATATAAACCTGAGACCTTAGTGGGCATAGATATAAGCAATTGAACATTGAAAGGAGCAGAAGAACAGACCAACAGACACCAGTAGATACCAGCAGACCAGCAGACAGGCAGACCAGTGACAATAGAATGATGCAGCAGAGAAAGAGAAGAGGAGTGACTTCTGGATGCTGAAGGGAACTTGGCTGGGGGTGATCAGAGAAGAGTCCAGCCACAGGGTGGCCCAACTCCAGGGGAAGACTACCTTCCCACTCCAGACCCCTTCAAGCTCCCCATCCATCTCACTGAGAGCCACCTCCACCACTCGATAAAACCTTGCACTCATGCTTCAGGACCAGGTGTAATAAAGTTTTTCCAGTACATTGGGCATGAGTTCAGGATACAGAAAGCTATCACACTGGCCCTCTGCCCTTACAATAAGGCAGAGGGTCTACTGAGCTGATTAACACAAGTCATCTGCAGACAGCAAAGTTCAAAGAGCCCACTGTAACACATGCCCACTTGGGTTTCAGGAGTTGCAGACACCCACCCCTAGATGCTGCCATGGGGTTGGAGCCCAAAAGCACTCCCCACTGCCTCTGCACCTGCGCATCTGCATGCTTCCCCTAGGGGTTTGAGAACTGAGATGACCAAAGGAGCAAGCCACACCCCTGCCGCACATTGTGCAAGGGGGATTAGGGAATCTCCTGTTTCATAAGGACTATATCAAATGAATTTCTGAAATTCACAAATCTTACATGCAATAACAGAGATCAATCTATCCCCTAATGTGGTCAACATTAAAGATATTGCCTAAATAATTAACTATAAGGTTGTAAAGGAAAGCTCAACTTGTAATAGCATTATATTCTGGGAAGAGATGTTTAGCAGCAACAAAAAACAAAAGGTAGAAAGGGTATACTAGATCGGTGTTCCACTGAGTGTGGTCCATGGGCCATGTGCCTGAATTACTTGGTGTGCCTTCTGGGGCAGATCTGCCAACAAGAAGCTTAAGTCAAGCTTAGCCAAGCTTGACTTAGTCAAGCTTAGCCAAGCTTAAGCTTCTAGGATACTTAACTGTGACACTGTTCCTAATTTTATCCTTGTGATTTTGTGTTATTTTTCTTTTAGAACAACCCCCCAAACTGGATTGGGTCCTAGACCTACAAAACTTAAATTTTTCTCCTCTTTCTGCCTGTTAAAATGCAGATTCATGGGTCCCCTGTCAGATATTAATCAGGATCTCTGGGAATGGAGCCTAAAATATCTTCATGTTTAAATAGAAGACCCCAAGTGATTTTATAGTAACATTACATCTTTTAAAAAATTATTTTTTAATAATATGTACATATTAAAATTGTACATATTTATGGGGTACAATGTCATATTTCAATGCAAGTAAGAATATTACATCTTGAGAATCAATATCCTAGAGACATACTATGAATTACAGAATACTGAACACTGGATATTAATTCATTTAATTGCCAACTCTCCATTATTCACATTTCAGCAATGTAAAAAAAACCATCATGCCAACTTTCATTTACATATCACTCTTTCTCGAACTTCTGACCTCAAGTGATCCACCCGCCTCAGCCTCCCAAAGTGCTAGGATTACAGGCAAGAGTCACCGCGCCCAGCCTACATATCACTCTTTGTATTGGTATTTATATTTGACTAAGAGTTGCTTGTTGTCATCGGTTTGATTTGTCCCCCATAAAAGACATGTTCACCCAGAACCTGTGAATGGGACCTTATTTGGAAAAAGGATCATTGCAGATGTAACTAAGTTAGAAGGTAAAATGGGGGTGGTGGGAATATTGTCTTTTTGGTTAGGAAAGACAGAGGAGAATGTAAATGTTGAATAATATTAGATGCACAATTTAAAAATATTAGAATAAATATGTTTAAAAAATTTAGGAATCATTAATAAAAAAACAACATAAAAAATCCAAATCACAAAAAAGGATAAAATATTTTTAAATTGTCAATTTTTTAAAAGCTCAATAACTTAAATCAAGCAAGAACAACAAAGATGGCAACCAGAAAACATAAAATAGGATATAATATTTTTAAAACATAAATTCATCTGTGTGTTGATTGTAAAGATAGAGATGAAACAAAATGGCACAGAAAGGTTGAAATAAAAGGATAGAAAAGATACATTAGACAAATGTGGAAAGAAATAAAAAGTAAATATACCAATACAGTCATCCCTTGGTATCCACATGGGATTGCTTCCAGAACCCTCTTGGCTATCTATAACCACAGATGCTCAAGTCCCTTATATAAAATGGCATAATATTTTCATACAACCTAGGCATATTCTCCCATATAGTTTAAATCATCTCTAAATTCCTTGTAATATATAATACAATATAAACGCTGATACGGTTTAGCTATGTCCCCACCCAAATCTCATCTTGAATTCCCATGTGTTATGAGAGGGACCACTGGGAGGTAACCGAATCATGGGTGCAGGTATTTTCTGTGCTGTTCTCATGATAGTGAATAAGTCTCATGAGATCTGATGATTTTAAAAGGGGGAGTTTCCCTGCACAAGCTTCTTCTCTTGTCTTTCGTCATGTGAGATGTGCCTTTGGCATTCCACCACGATTGTGAGGCCTCCCCAGCAACGTGGAACTGTAAGTCCATTAAAACCTCCTTTTCTTCCCAGTCTTGGGTATGTCTTTAACAGCAGCATGAAAACAGACTAATACAAATGTTATTTAAATCATTGTTATACAATATTGTTATATTTAAAATATATAAAATACTACAATATTTAATACTGTAATATTTGTAATACTGTAATACATTTTAATAACTATTGCAAAATAAAAATACAATAAAATATAATTTTAAAATATTTTAAAATATTCTTTAATATTTAATAGCTTTTAAATAGTTTAACAGTTTTTAAATATTTTTTATTTGAGGTTGGCTGGATGAAGAACTTGTGGATAGGAAGGGATAGTCGACTGTACTAATAATAAATTCAAGAACAAGAAAAGATATGTAACAAACATACAATTCACTGAAAATATATATAATTAACTTTTTACACCAAATAAGGTAGAACTGAAACATGCAAAACTAGGTATACAAGAAAGATTTAACAAATTCACAGTAATACCAGGGTATTATAACCCATACTTGTCAGAAAGCGACCGATCAAGTAGACAAAAAATAAGCAAACAAATAAATTTGAATATGAGATAATCTGTCAAATATGAAGAAATACACACACACCATACTTCTTTGAAACCAAGAAACACAATACCACATAATATTTGCAAAAATTCACTGTGTATTTGGCAATTAAAACATCAAATAATTTCCCAAAGTAGAAAATCTTTGTAACTTTAAACTTCAATGCAGCAACACTAGACATTTTTAATAAAATAATAACTCCTAGTAGAACTGTTTACTTAAGAAAATGCCAAATAATAAAAAATAAATTATAAACTTTTAGAAGAAAACAGAATAAAAGTAGTATGAAATGTAGCCAAACTTATATTCACAGGAAAATATTTAGATGTGCATGAATTTATTAAGGGAAATATTCCCATATCTTGTGTAAATTGACAGCTGACTTCAAAATATATTTTGAATCTACTCATTCACAAGTAATACTTGAATGTGTGGATACATAACTAAATATTAAATAAATGATCTATACAGACTTCTCTTATATAATCATTGATAAAAAGCACTATACTGGGAGCCTAAAAACCTTGATCATTGGATTCGTATTAATACCTTAGCCTATATGACCAAACCTGTTACCTTTTCTGTATCTCAGATTCCATATCTGTAAAAGAGGGTTGTCAAAATAGGTCTTCTTTAGGGTTTTTTCCAAATGTAGATATCTATACTCTATATCTTTGTTATATGCTCCATTAAATAATTAAATGATTAATAATGTTATATGCTTTATTAAAATATGTCTGTTGCATTGTTTCACATTGTCATATAACAAAATGAAACTTGATCTGTGTTTGTGTGTAAATATGTTTGTTTTTATATTGGCCAGTGAGGGGAGGGAGGGAGAGAGAGAGAGAGAGAGAGAGTGTGTGTGTGTGTGTGTGTGTGTGTGTGTGTGTGTGTGACGGAGTCTCCCTTTGCCGACCAGGCTGGAGTGCAGTGGCGCAATTTCAGCTCACTGCAACCTCCGTCTCCCGGGTTCAAGGGATTTTTCTGCCTCAGCCTCCCGAGTAGCTGGGACTATAGGCGCACGTCACCATGCCCAGCCAATTTTTGTATTTTTAGTAGAGACAGGGTTTGGCCATATTGGCAAGGCTGGTCTCAAACTCCTGACCTTGTGATCCGCCCTCCTCGGCCTCCCAAAGTGCAGAGATTACAGGTGTGAGCCCTGAGCTCGGCTAGTGAAGAGATTTTTAAAGCTTCAAGTGTCAAATGTGAATCACAGGTTAAACTAAAAAAAGGGAAGATATGGTATTTTTAAATGCCTATGGCTAAAATATCACTGTACTCTGAAAGTTATCTAGACCTCAAGAATGAAAAACACAAACACGTGTACTATCACTATGACAAAGGTGTCAAAAGCATTTCCAATGTCAACTATATCACTTTTCCTAGTTTTCAAATTGATTAACTTGATTTTCTAAGTAGTGATATCTCTCTAATCTACCTACATCACTCATTAGTAAGCTGTTTGGACTACCTTGATGCATTTTTCTTCAATTCAGTTTAGCCATGGAAGACAGTCAAGCTTCTTCCCAACATGGTGTATGTGATGTCCAAACCCTCTGCTGTTTCCAATGCAAAGTGGCTCTGGCTAACAAACACCTCTTGCTTCATGGCCAGAATTAGCTTCCTCCTCCCTTGTGATGATCATGAAATCAATCCTCATACTGATTTCAATTCTCAACTTCCACCTCAAACCCTACCATCATCACCACCATCTTCCATCATCTTTTTTTTTTTTTTTCCTCAAGTAGAGGGGAAGATAGGACAGGAAAAAAATTGTAACACTTTCTTGGAAATTACCATGGTGGAAAGATACCGTAGAATATGATTTTTTACAGTCACAAACAACAGAAATAACCTCTCTTGTTAAATATGGAACTGCTTTTAACCCCTTTATGGCCATAATATTTGTATTATTACCACTTAAGTTTTTTTTGTTTTGTTGTTTTTGAGACGGAGTCTTGCTCTGTCACCCAGGCTGGAGTGCAGTGGCACCATCTAGGCTCACTGCAAGCTCCGCCTCCTGGGTTCATGCCATTCTTCTGCCTCAGCCTCCAGAGTAGCTGGGACTACAGGTGCCCATCACCACGCCCGGCTATTTTTTTTTTTTTTTTTTTTGTATTTTTAGTAGAGACAGGGTTTCACCATGTCAGCCAGGATGGTCTCGACCTCCTGACCTCGTGATCCACTTGCCTCGGGTTCCCCAAGTGTTATATTAAATTAAATAAAATTTTATGTCATTGTGGCCATTCCTATTTTTTCAAACAAAATGAGTTCATTTAAATTAATTACATATGCCAATAAAGTATAATTATGTAATATTTTCAAGAGTCAACAAATAAAAATGTAATCTTCTCTGAATCAAATATCACTAGATATTTTGAAGATGTCGAATTTTTAGTAAAAAAGATTTTGGTAAAATGTGGAGAATGTTCAATTATCATCATCTTTTAGTTTGCTAATAAAGTAATTATCTTATGGTTGGTAATTTAATTAGCACTTACTTTTTCAATATCTATCACTGGTATCTAGTGACTACTTAATAATATCAAGAAAACAATAGAAGTAATGCCACAACAGCAGAAAAGACATTAGGCTGTGTTAGAAAAATGTTTTAAAATACATATTTTAATTTTTAATAAAATCTAAATCAGTTTTGTAAGGATGCACAAGTAAAAGTTAATGCTGCTGGGGATGGATAATTATGGGTAGGCTATTCAGGAAAATGTCAGCTCTATGTTTTCTTTCATGTTGGAGATAATATTTCTGGCAATTCTTTTCTACCTCATTCATTCACCAGCAAACATTTATTGAATGATTTACTGAATGTGTTGGGAATTACACTCGGTCAGTGGATTTCAAAGGCCTTTTAGCAGTGAAACTATTACGATGCAGATCAATATATTCAACAAGTAAAATTGGACCTACTTTAATCCTAAAACCAGGACAGCTGGACCCCAGGAGAAAGTCAGTGAAAACCCTTAAGGCTCCAAGGAATACACTTTATAAACAATGAACTTGGTGTATGAAGGCAAAGATGAGCAGATCTCTGCCTTTCAGAAAACGTTTAAGAAATAATAATATTAACATCCAATGATTCACTCATTTGTTCGTTCAACAGATATATTTAAATGCCTACCATAAGTCAGCCATTATTCTCAATCTGAGGATATATCAGTAAACAAAGCTGTTGCAATCATGGCGTTTATGTTGCAGTGAATGAGAGTGGACAAAAACCAGCAAAATAATGACTCATGAAGCAATGATAAGTGTGATGAAGAAAATTAAAGAGGATCAGAGGGAAATAAAGTGCAGAGGAGTCTACTTTAGATAAGTGACCTTCGAGTAACAGCTTGCAATGAAGAAGATAGTGAACCATTTGGATGTCAGTGGAAAGAACAATCCAGGAGGAGGAATCTGCAGGAGCAAAAGTTGTGAGGCAAGCGTTTAAATGACGCAGTAACAAAAGAGCAGGGTTGCCAATAAGGATGGAGTGAGGGAACAAAGGGAGAATGGTGGGAAATCAGGTCAGAAAGATAGCCAAGGGCTGGATCATGAAGGACTGTAAAGGCAACAATACGTAGAGGTACCCCTCACTTTCCAAACTTTCTCCCTTGAAAGTTAGAATGAAATATACTTAAATAGCAAAAGATAATAGTTTAAACTCTATGCTAAGTATTATGGGAACCCATTGGAATGTTGAGAGCAGGAAAATGACAAGGTCTGATGTGCCAAACACTTCCATGATTATCTTAATGTTCCCAATAACCCTAAGTAACCCTGTTTGATCCCTGTTTTATAGATGTAGATAAGGGAAAGAGTAGTTTACCCAAAGACACAAACCTTTGGAATTAGACAAAGAATTCAAATCCAAAGCTCAATCTCTCAACTGGTCTAATACCCAAACTAAGACAACATAACTGTTAAAATTGCTATACAAAATACACATACACAATTTATTGACAGGAAATAGTGTTCAGTTGCCCCTGAGATTTCAGGTAGAAATGCTTCCTAAAGTAGATGATATTTTATATTAGCTGTAGAGGATAAGTAGGAGTTCCTGAAGAGGACTAAAAAGAAGAGAGCATTGTGAGTAAAGGAGGTAGTTAGAATAAAGCCATGGAAGGGCAAAACAGCACAATTCATTTAGAAACTCACTCATTATTTTGTGTGGTCTGACCATGAGTTCTAAGGCAGGAGCATGGAAAGAGATGAGACAAAAACTCGAAAGGTTTTTGCTCAGGTGGCCCCACTACACCACACTCCAGGGTTTATATTGAAGTGCAAGACAGGGGAGCCACTAAAGAGTTTTAAGAAAGGCAATATCATGAACAGGTAAAATCTTTAGAAAGAGCACTTTGACATGACCAGAATGCAGATAGATTGAGGGTGGTGAGGTGCCATTACAGGAAGAAGGGGCCAGTGGAATTATTACCATAGTTTTATTCAAGTGAGAAATAAAGAAAATTTCAACAAAGGCAGTGGGAGATGGAGATATACTGTATAATGAAAATGGCTTGGTTACTAATTGGTAGTTGTTTGAGAAATAAAGCAAGAATGACTCTGAGCAGGCCACTTAATCACTCTGTGTCTCCCCTCATCTATATAATGGTAATAATAATAGTGTTTATATATTAGTGTTCTGTGAGGATTAAATTAATAGTGTCTGTTTATTGAGTTTCCACCATGTATTAGACGACACTTGGTACATATATTATCATGGGTGAATGGCAGTGCCAATACCCAAGATAAGAATTACCAGAGGAAGAATAAATCTGCAGGGGAAGGGAAAGGATAAGTTTACCTTTAGATGTGATGAGTCTGTGGAGCTGTTCAGTGGACAGTAGGATAACACATGGATCAGGAGGGTTATCCGGCTGCTGGTCTATGAAACGGGGACACATTAAGGTAGTGAGAGAATGAGCAGCATGGCCAGAAAAGACTATCAAGGCGAAACCATGAGAAATACCATCACTTTGGTGTGGGCGTTAGAGATTGACAGGAATGGCTGGAAAAGCAAGAGGAATACCATGAGAAAAGTATGTCCCAGAAATTAAGAGAGTAGGGAGGTTCAGGTAAAAAGAGTGTCCACAGCATAAGTTCCAGGGACAGGTCAAGTGCAGTGCAATCTAGTGATGAGGAGTGGAAGCATAATCTGGAGAAGCTGAAGAGCAAATAGTAGCTAAGGAAGAAAAGGCAAAAAGGCAACATCTGCAAATAGGTCTTCCAATGAGGATGCCTGGGAAGGAAAAGAGTGAGATCTACATGGTGATATCTAAAGTGAGTCAGAAGGTTGAATATGCAAGAGACTCGAGGATGCAACAGGTACTAGGGAATTAGCCAGCAGTGACAGAGTAAAACATGCAAGCAAGGCAGAGAGAGAAAGCTCTGGCACATGCCTTAGGTCTCAGAGGAGAGGGAGATGCTGGGATCAAGAGGAGAGGTGGAAGGTGAGCCTTGAAAGGAAAAGAGACATGCTCTGAGACTGAGTGTAACTTTTAAAAGAAAAAAAAAAAAAAAAAAAAAAAAAAGCTGTAATGTTTTTTCTCCAGATAAAATTCTAGACAGGTGCTTCCTTTATTTCTCGCAATGTTGTGACAACACTCATCATAAAGTAGCTAATGAAAGACGGAATAAAACAGAAAAGGCAGATCAATTAGAAACAAAATTATATACTGTAGTCCTTTTCACTTGCTTGTTTTGAATCTTTAAATAGGCCACATGTGCCTCAGTTTCTTCATCTATAAAATGGGGACAATAATATCTACCTCACAGTATTGTTGTGCCAGTTACTGGCAATATAAAGAGAGTATCTAGAATAACATATTGTGAATATTCAGTAAATAAATGGTGCTTAAAATTACTTTAACCCTCACAACAACCCTATGAATTAGTATACATGGAGAACAGGGGTACAAAGAGCTGAAGTGACCTGCCTGAGATCATTCAGCTGGTTAGTGGGAGCCACAAATTAGATACAGCAGGCCAGTGCCAGAGTCTACTCTCTTAACCACGACAAGAACTCCCTCCTTGACCAAATATCATCCTACTCTTGATATTGAATCAAGTTCCTCTTAGTAATTTCTCATCCACTCAGACCCTCACTCTGCTCCTTGGCTATAAATCCCCAGCAGTCTTTGCTGTGTTCAGAGCTGGGTTAAAACTCTCCTATCACAACAATCTTAAAGTCTTCCTTACCATTGTTAATAAATGTCGGGTGCAACGTTTTTCTTTTACAATCACGGTGCTGTATTACCTATGAAACGTGATTAAACAGGAATTGCATTGTAATGCCATTAAACTCAATAGAAATGCGACATAACACAGCAGTTAGAAAGGCCTGCTACCCCTAGGTTTGAATGTGGCTCTGCTATTACCTAGCAGAGCTTTAGGAAAGTTTTAGGAACTTAAGAAAGTTGCCTATGTTCTCTGCTTTGGTGGTCTGTAAAATGGAGATAACAATAGTAGCTACTTCACAGATAATTTTGTCAAAATTAAATGTAGACATCATATATTAAGTTCTTAAAAGTTATTAGCTATTTTGAGCTATCATCAAGAAACATATTGTTATACAATATTAAGTGAAGTAAACCCTGATCACTCTAATTCTGCAAACTATTCTCAAATTCCAGCAACTCCAAGTCCCCATTATCCTGCTGTATATTTTTTCTGTAGCACTTATCATTTAGCCTACTGTATAATTTACTTGTTATGTTTATTGTTATTTTTTGTCTCTTTTAGAATGTAAATTTCCCAAGAGGAAAAATTTACTGTGCCCTACCTATGGGAGGCACTCAAGCAGTATTTGTTGATTGGATGAATTTAATATTGGTGTATAAGGAAAATCAGGTGAAGGAAATGATGGAAGACATGAGTAGAGATTGTGAAGAGTATCTGACACTGTCAGGGATGAAGCAATAGCTTATTTGCATACCCAATTTTCCTTTCACTACTGACTTTCTTTTCCCTAGACAGAGATGTGTCAGTTGCAGGGTTATTTTCTGACTTGATAGAATGAATAATTGACCAAAGAAATAAAAGAAAGGAGGAGGAGAGAGGTATATCTGAGAAAGAGCAAGTGACAATGGGTGGGTGTGTGGCAGGATTAGGCCGGAGGATCAAAAGTCAGAGGGGTCGGGCACAAGTGTTCATGTCTGTAATCCCAAGAGTTTGGGAGGCCAAGATGGGAGGATTACTTAACGCCAGGAGTTTGAGTTGAGCCTCAGCAACATAGTAAGACCTCATTTCTACAAAGAAAAAATTAAAAATATTAGGCGAGAGTGGTTGAATGTATCTGTAGTCCCAGCTACTAGGGAGGCTGAGGCAGGAGGATCACTTGAGCCCAGAGGGTTGAGGCTGTGTTGAGCCATGATTGTGCCACTGTGTGCCACCTTGAGTGACAGAGTGAGGTCTTGTATTAAAAAAAAAAATGAAATAAAGTAAATGTCAGAAGGAAGCCTAGGGGTGGTCAGGAGTTCTTGGCCACCACAGTTCCTTTACTACTGCCAGATCCCAGATCTAACTATTATGGTGCCTAAAAGGCACAAAAGGAGAAAAGACTAGGACAGAGCATGTGGACATGATTTAATGAGTGATAAATTTTCCTGATATATTTATGGAGTAGTGTCTCTCAACTTTTTTTTCATTATCACTACTAAGTAGCCTACTTACACATTTTTTCCCTAACTGTCCCCACTCTTACCCCTATGAAATTCTATGAAAGACAGATATACTATGGCTCTCTTCATATTAGTGGGTAGCATTGACTTTTGGAGGGCCACTGTCTGTGATATCTAAGATTTTTCCTTCACCCACTAAGAATCAATGTTTTGCTTCCCTGAAAACAATATTGCCCCCATTAAGAAAGCATGCTTTAGAGTCACTGGTTTTTAAACTAGGTATCATTTGTTTTAATTTATAGATTAAATCAGTGTTTCTCAACCTCAGTAGCATTGACATTTTGGACCTGATAATTCTGTATTGTGGAGAATTTGCCCTGTACATTGCGAGATGTTGAGCAGTATTCCTGTAGCACACTCGCCTTGGTCAGGCAAACAAAAATATCTCTAGACATTATCAAATATCCACCCTTTACAGGTGGCAGTAGGATAAAATTGTCCCTGGTGGAGAATTCCTGGATTAAATAAATGAACATAAGTTCATTACATTATTTTTCCAAGGACACAGCAAAATAAGAAAACTCTCCACTATAGACTAATAGTTTTTCTATTCGCAAAATTTTCCTCAAGAATAAATACTAGACCATCTATAGCAAAAGTTTCAGAGAAATGTTTTATCTTGCCAAATTATTATTTTCTATAAAGCTAATAATCTTCAGTTTTATAATTCACTGTAAGTCAGCTTGTGTTTCTCATACCTGGCCTGACTTTTAATAAAAAGGTTAAATACACACACACACACACACACACACACTTGAACATTATATATAAATGTATATATTTGAATGTAATATATAAATGTACATATATTTGAGTACATATATTTGAATATTTTTATTACAATCTTCCATCTATATTTATGTCTTTTAAGTAAACTATGTAAAATTTCCAAGATTTCAGTAGGCTACATATACCAAAATTATACCTTTTACTCAGAGAAAGCAAATATGCAAAACAATGAGAATTTATAGTAGCTATAATATGTAAGAAAGCAAATCTATGAAGACAGCTAATAATTATTCTTTGTTATGTTTTACGTTATAGATATATCTATCATGTATACAGAATTACATACAGCTCTATAGTTAACTATTATTATCTCAATTTCACAGATAGGAAAATCAGTTCAGAGATGATAAAATAAATTGCCTAGGATCTGTCACACAGAAGGTGGCAGGATTTTGATTGAACTCAGCCTTATTCAGCTCCAAAAATTTCTGCTCAGTCCATACCAGACTTTTTGACTCAGTTTTCCTCTAAATATATATTTTTTCTTTTTCTTCACTGTAATACATTCCACAAATGATGGAAAAGAACTTCATTTTACCTGTAAAGGATGTTTTGAAGAGCTGAGGCTTTCTTTCAACATGAGAAATGGCAGTTTATTGATGCTTTAGATAAATCTCTCTTATGTTAAATCAACTAAAGTAAGCAAAAGGCAAAGACCAACCTTATCTCCATCAACAATAAATCTCCAGGGCAGTCTTTTATAACTTTTGATGTTTAATACTAAAGCAAAACAAGGTCTATGTCTTTTTATAAGTTCTACACATCCAGCGAACCATTAAAATCAGCACCATGACTCAGATTTTACTTAAGCATAAACAAATAAACTTGTCCCAGCTTGGTGACAAGTTTAAGGCCCAATCCTAGCTCTTCAACAATTACCAGTGTGATGCTGACCAACAGCTTCTTCTTCCTAAGCCATAAGCAAAACAAAATGGATTTCAACAGATTGCCAGACTCAAAGGCTTTCAGAGTTATTTGAAACCTGAGAAAAACTGGAGAGTCAAGTCTTTTTAAAATACATTTACATTTAATTTTTTCTTTACACAAAATGAGGTGAAGCTGAACATTTGGGCCCTTGATTTGAGCTTAGGCAAAAGACCTCTGAATTAGTTATCTGGAAGGTCCCTTCCAAGTCTGGTATTCTATGAATTGAGATTTATTTTTATTTTTATTTTTTTACTTTTGACCTTAAGAAGCTTATGTTGGGGCCAGGTGTGGTGGCTCATGCCTGTCATCCCAGCCCTTTGAAAAGCCAACTTGGGCAGATCATTTGAGGTCAGGAGTTCAAGACCAGCCTGGCCAACATGGTGAAACCCCATCTCTACTAAAAATACAAAAATATTAGCCAGGCATGGTGGTGCATGCCTGTAATCGCAGCTACTCAGGAGGCTGAGGCAGGAGGGTTGCTTGAACCTAGGAGCCGAAGGTTGCCATGAGCTGAGACCGTGCCACTGCACTCCAGCCTGGGCAACACAGCAAGACTGTCTCAAAAAAAAAAAAAAGGAAGCTTATGTTTTAACCAAAAGCATAAGTTTAAACATATCCTTTATCAGATTAAAGGAATGTACACTTGTCAGTCTGAATTGTGTGGTATTAATTACATAATCTAAAGTCTTAGTACCTAGAGTATTGTGGTCTCTTAGACCTGAGGGTTTGTCAGAAATACTTCATCCCTAAGCCACAATCTGCATTTAACAAGATTATCTGGTGATTTTAACATACATTAAAGCTTGAAAAGCCAGGCCAAATTAGTGTTTCTCCAAGTTTGGATTGCTTACAAAAGACTCACCTTAGTGGGGCATATAATAAAGATGCAGATACTAGAGCCTACTAAAGACCCAAATCAGGATCTCTGAATATGGAGTCAGGAATCATTATTAATAAGCAGCCCAGATGATGCTCACACACAATAATCTTTGAGAAACACCATTTAACATAGTTCAGAGATCTGAGAGTCTCTTGATAAGTTAGAAAAAGAAAAAGACACAGAAAAGGCTGTGAGTTTTAAAATAGAATATTGAATATCAGAATATTGCTTTCAACATTCAAGAAACTAGGGCAACTTAGAGCTAATTATCAAAAACAAGCAATTAAGTAGAGGTTAGCTGCAGGGGAGGGTGGTTGCCTGAATCACTTGGATACAGTTTGTCCCAGAAGTTAATAAGGAGGACTCCCACAGGAGTTATAAAAGACAATTTTTCAACTTGAGACCTGGAAGATGGGGCCACTGAAGGAAACCTTCCAGTGACCAGAGTTATATTTATCTTCCTGCCTGAGGCACTCACCAATTATGTGCACTATAAATGCAAGTTGGCCTTCCTGCTAGAAAAAGCACAAGGGTCGAGGAATGTCTTTCTATGTCCTGGTTTATTAGAAACAAGTTCTTAGAAAAACTTGTGAGCAAAAATTCACAAGCAAAGTGGGAAAGAAAAAAAAAAAACTCTAGGGATATAGTATGGAATTAAAACAAGCATTCAGGTTCTGGAGACTAGAAGATTATGACACAGAGGAAAAAAATGATAAATTCTACACACCTTCTACTCCAGTGTGGTCCATGAACCAGCAGCATAGCTTTTCCTGACAGCTTATTCTGAATGCAAACTCTCAGGCCCCCACTTAAAACCACCCTGGAAAATGAATCTGCATCTTAGGAAGATTCAATAGTGAGCTATATGCGCTGTATCATATCAGTGGTTCTCAAAATTGGTTGCAAATTATAATCACCTTAGAATCTTTTAAAAAATTGAATTCCTAAAATTTTGTACTCCAGAATCTGAGAATGGATCTCAGCCATCAACATTTTTCTGAAGTCCTCTATATGTAGCTAAGGTTGAAGACCACTGTTCTATTATATATCTTTGGATTCATGAAGTTACATTACAGATATAAGACTTTCTCAAAGAAGGTAGCCACTTATCTTTTTGATTAAGTTATAACATTCTGTGTGACACAAAACTTGAAGTTACTAATCAACAGAATACTGGGAGATGGTTTAGTGCACTGCTGCTAAATACAGGGAAGGCACCACATATTGATGTGTATTTGACAGTTAATAGAGAAGTTTGCTGTCTTCCTGTCCAAATGTATCAAATCCACCCGATACTCACTCATCAATTCTGCTAATCCTCTGAGAATAAGTGGAAAAGCCTAAAGAAATCTAAAATGCCCCTCTAACCACTTAAGTATTGTGAGAATATGCAGTATTTGCATCTGTTCTTGTAGTTAAAGGTCATGACATTATAAGACAAGCGAGGATTTGAGATGTGAGTGTGTTTTAATAATCACATAATCTTGAGTGTAAGTTAAAAGGTCTTTGTTCAAATCTACAACACACATTTTAACTACCTGTACAATGAACACGCGCTGACACTTTTACAGGTGGGAAAGCATCTTTAAAACATGGTAATTCCAATGTCTTCTTATAGAAGCAACTTATAATTCAAATATTTGAGATCATAAAATAGACATTCAGCAGGATCTCTTAAACTGTAATATAGAAAAAGAAGTGATAAAAGCTCAAATAAAACTATACAATGGGATGTTATGAACTATACATATAGCCCGGAAAGAGTAATTTGGAGGAAGAACTCATCCATTCTCAGTCATAACTAACTTGAAGTTATGACTTAAGTCTGATACAATATTTAAAACTTCAAAGAGAGTATTTATACAATATGAATATTAAATAAAATTGGGTTCAAAACTTAATATATTTAGCAAACAAATTCTAACTGGTTTCTCTAAGAAATTGGTTAGAACTCATAACAATACAGTAATAACAAGGCAGGCCACCTTGAAAAAAATGCTGTGTGACATCTAGAAGTCGTGACTGAAATCTGCAAACTTGAGGAGAGAGCATGGAAAGAGCATATGTGTAAGAATTAAGAGGCTGCAACATATTTTGCTTGTGGTCCTGACAATACAATAAATTTTAAAAATAAAAAATAAAGAATTATAAAAGAATAAAGATAGACACACAAAAAAGTTTTAGTACACAGCAGACTGAACTGGAATCAACCATTTATTATATTACTCAACAAATATACTGAATGATAATTAGATATTGCACTATGCACTGAGGCTACAGACAGATGAAAGATGGCTAAAGAGGAGTTTGTGTAAATATTGCTTTCTTAACAGTGAAGAGAAAATGAACTCAGAAACATAGAGAAAGCCTTTAACTACTGGATACTCTCATACAGTTAAGAGTAGGGGATGTGATGAATGCTTTACTTGACTAGTTGACAATCTCGCAGGAGGTTAAAAGAGCAGTGAAATGAGAAGTATCTCTCTCAACATCATTCTGCCTCAATGGAAGAAATGGCTGATTAAGGAAATCATTGAGACCTTGGGACAAAATGACATCATTATACAGTATATTAAGTAGTTGTGCATAATATCAAGAAAGGAAAGTTCAAAAATCTCAGGGGAAAAAAAAACAAAAAAAAAGAAAAAAACATGTCAAGGGAAAGATTTAAGATTTTCCAGACCATTTCTTGAGTACTAAAATAATAGGCATATTCCTATCAAGAGACGGTATACATGTCACAAAACGAATAAGAACATATATGACAAGAAATTCAATGAACAAATTAAAATCCTGAAATACTAAACTACTGAAAACCAAAATTTGATGGAGAAAAAGAAAAGTACCTAGCAGAAAGCCCATGGAGCATTAGGGATGAAAATGAACATGAGAAAAACAACAAGAAACAATTAATTGCTTAGGAATTCTCTATATTGTGATCAAAATGTCCTTCTTAATATGCAAAGCTGGTAAGTAACGTATCTGAGGAAAGTTCTTAAAAGGCTCACCATCCCTCCCCAGTTCCCTTTATTCAGAATATATGGATACTTGTATATCCCTGAATATATGCTGTGATGTCAATTTCATTCTCTTCGAAAAAGAGAAATTGGTGCCTATCTTATTTAACTATGAGATGCACCTTCATCAAAAATATTTAACCATCTTGTTTTAAGGAGAGTGTCTTTTTATCTATCCATACTTGATTAACCCACACAAAAGCCAATCTACTATATATTTTTTCCCAAATAGGATTTATATGCACTTTAGAAAATATTCTGGGAAATGTTACTGTAAGAGATGAAGGAAACCAGGCATTTTAAATTCGGTTACAATTGAAATATGAAAAGAAATTGAACTTCTATTAGCTTCTAAAAGTACAGCAGGCAGAATGAGTTTTCACAGTTTTCATTTGAAAAGAATAACACATCGAGTTGTCATTCCTTAAAATTATTCACTCACCTGTCTGTAGCCATTTATACGAATTGGCAATGCATATTAAGCCAACTAAATTTAATATATTTTAAAGTGTGACACTACATTTTTAGAGTAAAATAGCCACATTTCATCCCAATTTAATAGTAAAAGGTTAAAAAAAAATGTCCACAATACGTAGAGATCATCTTACAATAGTGGTAAGTGAAATACCACCTTTTAGATTCTATAGATCAATTCCTAAAATGTACATCATTCAGAATTGATCATCCTCTTATCTAAAATGGTAAATAGTATTTTATTATGTTTAACTTCAGTAGCGTCCAGTGCCACTAGGAAAATATTTTAATCTTACTTTCAACCATGCATTCATAAATTCCAAAAATGATTCGCCTAAACTTCAAATATGTTTGGCTGACCAACATTCTTTTAAACAATAAAATTTACGTTCAGTCTACTTACATTAGTAACTGTTTTATTTGACAAGTAATTGACTAAATTCAACTCTCTTCCTATGAAAATTTTTTAGAGAAAATAAAATCCTGCCGGGCGCAGTAGCTCACGCCTGTAATCCCAGCACTTTGGGAGGCCGAGGCAGGTGGATCACCTGAGGTCGGGAGTTCAAGACCAGCCTGACCAACATGGAGAAACCCCGTCTCTACTAAAAATACAAAATTAGCCGGGGTAGTGGCGCATGCCTGTAATCCCAGCTACTCCAGAGGCTGAGGCAGGAGAATCGCTTGAATCCGGGAGGCGGAGGTTGCGGTGAGCCGAGATCGCGCCACTGCACTCCAGCCTGGGCAAAAAGTGTGAAACTCCGTCTCAAAAAAAAGAAAAAGAAAATCCTTAAGAACATCTAAGGCAGCAAAAGGAAAAAGGCATGACATCAAGCACGTAGTTTATTTTAGATTCTACCTGATTTTTTTTTTTTTTTTTTTTTTTTTTTTTGCTACGGAGCCTCGCTCTGTAGCCCAAAGATCTCAGCTTACTGCAAGCTCCGCCTCGTGGCTTCACGCCATTCTCCTGCCTCTGCCTCCTAAGTAGCTGGGACAATAGACGCCCGCCACCACGCCTGGCTAATTTTTTTTCTTGTTTTGTATTTGTAGTAGAGACGGGGTTTCACCGTGTTATAGTGATCCGCCCGCCTCGGCCTCGGAAAGTGCTGGGATTACAGGCGTGAGCCACAGCGCCTGGCCTGCACTAGTGTTTTCAAAGCTGAACTACTATAACTTCTATTTGTAACAATATGTGTATATTTAATAAGTTTAAAATGTAAACCCCAAATGAAATTTTAAAAGATTTTTTAAGAAAAAATAAATTGATCTGCATGTACCCCATTCTTAGACTTACTTAGACCAGTGGCAGATCATTTAAATATCCTCAGAGGATAAATCAAGTAAATTCTGACAGACATTTTTCCCCAAGATTAAACAGTGTTTAGCAACCAGAAACATTTTTTAACTCTCTCTCAAAAAAAATACGATTCCATTCTTTTTGAAAGCTGAGGGCGTTTGGTTTTGTTTTGCTTTGGGTTTTTTTGTGAGTGTGCATCTTTAATTTTTTCACTTTTAATAAGTATGGCCACAGATACATTCCTTTTAAACTCTTTAAAAGAAAAAGAACAGTGCAAGAACAATAAATATAATCATGGGAAACTAATCAGGGAGATTAGGAGGACATGGTAAATGGGAGATCTGCCACATAATTTATATAAAGGTAACACCTACTATTAGGCTCTAACCCTTTCCTATTGAGGGTTGTAGAGCAATGTTGTCAATCCTCTGATTTTTCTAAAAACAAAAATACCAATATTTATATGAATTATTCTGGCTTTCAAGTCTTTGCTACTTTGGGTCATGGGGGTCTCTGCCTTCTGGGCACATGGTGGGATGGCATGGCCTGGCCCTTAGTGACCAGACAGGGTCATGTGACTAATTCTGGTCAATGATTTGTAAATTACATCTTAACTGTCAATGTACAACCTTCCAAAGTTTTTTCGTCTCAGCTATGGTAACTGATATTCCAGGCCAGTGGCTGCTTTATCAAGGCAGATCTAAAGTGAAGACAATTCAGTGCAATTGTCCTCCCATAATAAATGTGTAACATGAGTAAGAAATAAAATGTTATTTTAAACTGCTGAGATGTGTGTGGGTATGTGTTATTGTAAAATGCTTATCCTGGCTGATAAGCGTTTTAGCTCAACTAAAAACAAAAATACAACACTATGTGTGCTAACACAAACCCACACACCAATGTGGATTTGAATATACCCCACGGACTGTCACTCTAAATCACAATGAGTATGCTTAATATGAGAGCTTCTGTCCTTTGCATTCAAGAAACAAAAAGTAAAACATTAGACTGCCACATAGAACTTATTATCCTGGCATTAATTTTTGAAGAAAGAGGGGGAAGAGGAGGGTGGAAGAATGAGAGGAAGAAAGAAGAGGAAGAAGAGAATAACAGAATGAAACAAGAGCATACACAATTTTTAAAAATGTAGTAAGGTGATTAGACATGGTGAGTATTCTAAAACAGTCAAGTCTGTTCAGAAGTCCATGTGGACACCCATCTTACCTTCCATAATTCCCTTTTCCAAATATACCTAGAGCTTTTCTGAAGCTTTCTAGATCCCCTCACAGCCTGAGTTTTAAACCTTTCCGCCCCTCCACTAAAGTCTTAGTTCACCTTTGAGCAATTTACAAGACCAGTTAGCAATTTACAAGACATTTATATTGTTTAGAGTGAATATATTCATGGCTATCAAAATATTATTCCTTTTATACAATAGTATTTTCAAATATTGTCTGTCTGTACAGAACACGAACAAAAGTTATTTGAAAAGAAATTTGGGTCTGGCATGGTGGCTCATGCCTGTAATCCCAACACTTTGGGAAGCTGAGGCAATGCCTTGAGCCCAGGAGTCTGAGACCAGCCTGGATAACATGGCAAAACTCCATCTCTACTAAAAATACAAAAATTAGCCAGAGGTAGTGGCACGTGCCTGTAGCCCCAGATACTTGGAGTCTTGACAGGCAGGGGAATCGCTTGAGTCCAGAAGATGTAAGTTACAGTGAGCCGAGACACCACCACAGCACCTCAGCCTGGGCGTGGGAGAGAAACCCAGTCTCCAAAACAATAACAACAACAAAGGAATTTGGAGGAAAGAGTCTTTATTCCGGTGAAGTTTGCAAACCCAGAAGAGGCAGCAGCCATCAGGGAAAGAAGATGGTACATTCTAGAGAACACAGAGAGCGTTCCAGTTTTACAGCAAATGTTCCTGCCCAGTTTCCCAATCCATTGAAACTCACTTAGTTCTGATTGGTGCTGAGTTCTGATTGGTCAATATAGCTGAGCCCTGATTGGCAGTGACCTGTGATTGGTTGGTTTGTGAGCCCCAAACCAGAAGTTTCTGTCCGATGTTTCTTTCAAGTACCCCAGTGTATGTGTGTTGAGGGAGGAAAGAGGCGGGTGTTCCAGCCACAGTTTATCTTGGCATCAACAGGAATTGGTTTGGCTTGATTGTATCTGGCTTCTAAAGAGACTTGAATGTTTTAGAATATTTACCAGGTCCAATCACCTTAATGCATTTTTTATTTTGCGCACTTTGTTTCATTCTGTTATTCTTCTTTTCTTCCTTTACTCTCTTCCTTTCTTTTGCTCCTTCTCTTCCCCCTCCTTCTTAAAAAATTAATGCCACGATTATGTGTTCTATGTGGCAAGCTAATTCAAGAGGTACTGTGGTACTTTTACAACGCGGTTCTAAGAATCCAAAGTATGTAACCACTCCCTCACCAAGTTATGGTCACCTGGTTCTGTTTTAACTTTTAGGGGGTTTATTTTGTCTGTCAGTCAGGGACACACTTTAACAAAATTCTTCAACTGGAGAAGCAGAAGTCTATAGCTCAGTCGTTGAAGGTACGGGTTCTAGAGGTAGGCTGAGTTCAAATACTTATAGTGTGTGGCATTGGGAAAGTAATGGTATGCTACTTTACCCATGTATTCTCATCTGCAAATTAAAGAAAAGAAGAATATATACGCTATCGAGTTCTCTTAAGCACTTAGAACAGTGCTTGGCACATAATAGGTGTCATATACATATTTGTTAAGTGAGTGAGTAAATAAATAAATAAATAAATAAATAAGGGGAATATCAGGCTTCAGATTGCTGTGAAATATTGCCCAAGAGTTGGCAGGGCAGGAGCAGTGTGGGGAAACAAGGTTTCAGTAACTGTCAACATTCTTCAAATCTCACCATGTACTACTTTCATAGTCTGATATTCAACTTACTCATTATTGTCAGCAATAAGAATCAGGGTCCCTGCTGCTGCTGCTGTTACTGCTGATGGCGGTGGTGTGTAATCTTAGTGAATATTCCTACACCAGGCTTACATGATTGGTGGTAAGAACTGAATTGCTGACAGCCATTTTCTTTACTTACAACAGGTTAAAAACAGTATTTAACAATAATACCTGAAAGGAGGGGAAAAAAAACTGACTCAGAAGCTAAACAAGACTGTCTGTCACTTGCTATTGTCAATGTACTTGAAAAGCTATAACTCGACCCTCCAAAAGCCTCGCCTCAGAGCTTAAGCTCCAGTGAAAAGGAAAAACATGTCATTGCAACAAGTCTTTGCTCTTAACTTAGAAAATGACTTGGCTTTTCAGTTTATCTCTTTTTATATAGTCAAACATAAAATTTATGGGATGCATTTCATCAAAAGACTACTTCTTCATAAAATATTTTTCCCAGTGTGTTTTGTATTCACAAGATACTCCATAAAAGTGCAAATTTGTATTGACTGTTTCTATACTCAGTTATCTTTACAGACTTCCAGTAGACAATCACCAACAAAAAGCAACTCAAGAAGCTACATGCTTGCTCCTTGCCCTTCCCCAAATGCCTTTGTTTCTCGGTATGCTTGTTGTTGTTGTTTGGTATACTCATTATGGTTGTTTTTATACTGTGATAATCCATTAATGGTGGTTCAGAAATTTATGAAATAAATCTATGCTTTCATATCATGCCTTCTATTTGTCCTCTCTTTTTCAAGCAGAGGATGGAGTGGTATACAAACCAACTTAGAGGAATGCTTGATTTTTCTTACAGATTTCAAAATTTTTTTCCAAGATTAAGAGTATTGAGGCAGTAATCTCAAGAAACATTTATAAATATTGAAGGAAACAGTTTTCAATCTGTAGAAATTATCAGAATTGAAAATGACTTGAGAAGTTCAAAACGGAAACCTCTGAAACAAATTACAAAATAGTCATTCAGTATATTATGTTTTATGAAGACATCTTTCATACCCATATGTGAATCTTATTTATATCCTGGAATAAACAATGTCTCTTTATAAAATTTACTACTTTATATCTTTTGCTTTTATTTCCTCCAGTCTTGACCTTATTGGCAATATCTGAGGGGATCTGTAGGCTTGAAAACCTATTCATATTTCTTCAAAAGACTGTATTTTGAAACAAAAATCAATTCGGTATGGTAACTACTTCTGATCCTTACAATACCACAGTTGTTTCTCCTTGCTTTATGAAATAGATTTCCATTTAGTGTCTGAAATCTTTACAAATGTCTTTAAAGAAGAAACTCTTGAGAGATTAAAAACACGGAAAATATGTTTTTGATGATAAACACTAAATTATACAATCACCAAAGTAATGGTTTTCTATTCATATGAAACACTGTATGAAATATAAAAAAAGCTAAACATTTTCTTGTTATTTTTCTGTACTCCATGTTAATCAATATCCAAATCAAAGAACTCTGATGTTACCAATCAAAACTCAAATGTAAAAAAAAAAAATGCATTGAAAAATTGTGTTAACTGATTAAGAGTCTCGTAATACATTTTTGGTATTAGATGTTAACTATAACTTTTATGCAGAATATCACATTTTATATGTACAAACAAGAACCTCTTTTGGCTAAAATGCATTCACTCTCTCATTTGACATTCAACAGGACAGACCTATTAACTATTCCTCCAAACAGCAAATACATTCATTTGAATGAGAGAAATCAGAACCCCCATGGGGTTCTAAAATAAAGGTTATTTTCCTTATAACAGAAATAGATATTTAAAGAAGTGATTCTAGAACGATGTGTGTGGAGAAAAACTGATATGCAGGGGTCGAATTCGCATTTCACCCCCAATCCCCTTCCTTTTTAAAAGTCTAACTAATAAATTCAATTGTTGAAAGGAAGAGTCAGGAGAAACTTACAGAAAGCTTGGAAATGCATTTGGACTTTTCTTTAGTGGTTAAGCAATAGCTATTACAGGGGCAAATGTTTCATTTCCCATTACGTCCTTTCGCAAACCGTCACCTGCAGAGCTGCACAGAAGAATAAGGTCCCAGCCTGAAGACTAGGCACACACAGATCTCTCACTAGCCATAGAGTGAGTTCAAGTCTTGTGGCCTTTGGAGATCAGTCTAAGCATTTATCCTTGCCAAAACTAAGGCAAAACAGCAAGAATAACTGTGAGAACCAAAAAGAAAAGCAAGCTAGCAGATGGTAGGAAAACAGGTGTAAGAAAATGGCATTAGAATAAGACTGCCACCAGTATTGCATATCAAGTGCTTAATACTGTCACTGGCTCTAAGTATGGAAGAAGTAGGCTCAGATGAAACACAGAGAACCTGAAACATAAGATCTGAGAGTTCTTGGAATATTTGCAGCATATAGAACGCATGCATTCATTCAACATATTATTCAGTGCTTACCAGTATGCAGAGTGCAAAGATAGCAAAGGTAAAACAGAAATAGTTCTATACTTCAAAGAACTAACAATGAGTTGAGAAAGTTCAGTCAGTAAAGGGGCACTTAAAATATAGCCCAATACTATTTACAGTGAGATAAAATAGAAGATGCTTAAAGAGTCCAATGTAACAAACTGAGATTACTGAAAGTTCTTTTGAAAGAATCAAGTTATCTTGAATAACTAAAAGATAATTGCAGTTTTAATAAAATGTTGATTTATTTGCTACAAAAATAATTGTAGTAGAATTTAACCAAATGACAAAGCAGCCTGAGGGCAGGACAGTCTGGGGAGAGGCAACTAATGTTAAGACATGAAGGTGAAAATACCTACAGCTCATCTGAGAACTTTTCGAGATTCTGATATGTCTGTACACAGGATGAAAACAAAAACAAAAACAAAGAAGCTTGAGATATCATTAGAGTCAGATTGTGAAAGGTTTGGTGCACCAAGCCCAGAAGTTTGCATTTTATTCTGCAGATTATTCAGAATCATTGAGATATTGTAGGCAGGGGAGTGATAGGCATAGATTTTTGCTTCAGAGCAGTCCTTCTGGCGGGCTCAGGAAGAATAGATGGAAGAGGAAGGGAATGATCTACAGAGTGACAAGAAGCCAGTGCACAGAGAAGACTTGAGAGCTTAAACTAAGGCAATGTCTGTGAGAGTGAAGAAGTAACAGATTCATGATAGGTTTAGGAAACTGAATCAATAGGGCTTCATGATGAATTGGATAAGGAAAGGAATGAACCTCGTATGGCTATTGGATTTATTAGGATGTGCCATTCACCCAGTATAATATATAGGAGGAGGAGCATATTAGAATGGAGGGAAATAAAAAATTGATTTAGAAGTCCCTGTAAGATATTTAAAAAGACCTATCTGGTAAAGAGCATTTACATATAGAGATTTAGATATAGAGATTTAAAGTCCATAAAAATAGTCTGAGTTAAGGATATGAATTCAGTTGGCATTATGAACCCTGTATTTATATGAAAACATGAAAGAGAATATGAATATAAGAAAAGCATCTGGCCTAAAATTGAGACAAATGAAACAAGACCATTTGAAGACAGATGCTTGTGTCTGGGATGCATGGATATAGGTATATCATGAAGCCAGCTCTAAGATCAAAATGGCATGAAAGGGTAAAACACAGCAATATGGTATGATGCATATATACCTAGATATATATCCAAGAGAAAGGAAAACACATGTCCACATTAAAATTTGCACATAAATGTTTATAGCAGCACTGTTCATAGTAGCCAAAAAGTGAAAACAACCCAAATGTCTAGCAACTGATATACTGATAAGTAAAATGGGGTGTTTCCATACAATGGAATATTAAAGGAATGAAGTATTGAAACACATGCTACAAATATGGATGAATCTGGAAACATTTTGCTAAGTGAAAGATGTCAGTCACATTTATATGATTCCATTTATACAAAACACCCAGAATAAGCAAATCTATAAAAATAGAAAGTAGTTTTGTGGTTGCCTAGAGCTGAGGGGATGGAGGAAGTGGAGAGTGAAGGCTAAAGAATATACAAGGTTTCTTCTTGGGATGATGAAAATATTCTAAAATTGATTGTGGTGATGTTTGCACAACTATGAAAATACCAAAAGTGACTGAATTGCACACTTCAAATGAGTAAACTGTATGATATGTGAATTATATCTCAATAAAGCTGTTAAAAAATAGCATGAAAGGACACTTGAAAACATAGATATGATAAATGCTAGTAAATAGCTTCAAAGTTATTAAAATTTCTCTGAAAGTTTTTCTAAAGAAAAATTATCTTTCCACTGCAATACATATTAGAAGGCATCAGTAGCAGGTGAATATTGGAGGTAGGAAAATAAAGGAGTCTAATCAGTCCAGTGAAGATTCCCTACCTCTTTAGTGAAAGCAAAATTCAAAGAGTAGGAAGGAAGCTACTTGAAGATGCATTTATGTAGTACAAGTAACATTTTTAATAAACTTAGGTTATTTCACATGTAAATGTAAAACATTTCACAGATTAGCCTTTGCATGTTTTTGTATATACTATCTCATGTGAAGAAAACCCACACTAGGAGACTTAATTTCTTAGGCTCCCTGTCATGTCCTTTCTTCATTCACAACTCTAACTGTTGCTGAAAGGAATGAAGAAAACGTGATCAATTCCTAGTGAAACAGGCCTAAGTTTACAAATTTATTTCTCAAGATTTTTGTAAGGAAAATTATGAAGCATTTAACAGAGTTGCCAGTCAAACAGCTTTCTTTTTTGACTTTGTCTCGTTGCTTCACTCTTCTCCCAAAAGAACTTTGTTCCTCCTCACATCTCCATACCTTTACTCATGATCACCATCCCCTCCAACTGTCCTCCCTCCTTTGCTCCCTCCCTCTCCATATTCCACAGTTCTTAAGGAGTCAATGAACAAAGTTCATCTCATCTCTCAAGTTTAGGGCCCACAGAAATTTCTCCTTTTACCAAACTTCTGTTGCAATTACAGGTAGAATCTCACAACTTGGTGTTCTCTAACTTAATGTGTGTGTTCTATCTTCTTAATCAGAAAGTGACTCAACAGAGGACAGGATGTTTCTCTACGTTCTCTATGGTGTCCAGCATAATGCTTCCAAAGTAACATACTCTCATTAAATACCTGATGACTGCATAAAACAAAAGAACATATAAAGAATTATTAATGTTCCAAAATTATTTCCTATACATGTTAAAATAATTGATAAACATATCAGAAAGCACTATTTCTCTGTGCTTGATAAAAAGTTTCATAACCCTAATATGTGCTGAGAGTTTGTCAAGTTCTACGTACACATTATCTAAGTATAATCCTATAACAGTCCTAGGAGGTGGTTATTCATTATCTTCACCCTACAGATGAAAAAGTATAATTTAATAATTTGTTCAAGTTCACAAGGGTTTCCCCTGATTAAATCAAATAAATTTGTTAGAATATTTGTTCTTTGTACCATCCAATTTTGGCCAAAGCATTTCTAACGAAACACTGAAAGATACAATGGTTCAGAGTCAGGAAAAGGTAAAACAGAAATAGTTCTATACCTCAAAGAACTAACAATGAGTTGAGAAAGTTGAGTCAGGAAAGGGACACTAAAATATAGCCCAATACTATTTATAGTGAAATAAAATAGAAGATGCTTAAAGAGTCCAATGTAACAAACTGAGATTACTGAAAGTTCTTTTGAAAGAATCAAGTTATCTTGAAAAACTGAAAGCTGCATTTAAATCATAAGCTCTCAGAATCACAGTTAACTCAAATATATATAATGGGGTTGATAATATCTGATTCTCAATGGCATGAGAAATTAATTCATGTGAAAGCTCCCAGCAAGGGTGAGAAAATAACATTATTTAATTCTCAATCTCCTTGAATAAAAATTATTTCTAGAAGTTTACCACTATTTTTAGAAAGGAACATATTAGCAATTCCAGAGGTGTTAAGGCATTTTCCAAAATATTAATGCAGATGTATATTTGCTACAATCCCACAATTTTATGCTTTTCTTCAGATAGATGACAAATCATAAGACTTGCCAATTATGCCATCTTGTTCTTATCAAAGGCCAAGTTGTGGATTCTACCAGTAATATTACAAATCACTCCTGATTTGCTCCTAAATGAAGAGTAGCTCTCAGTTTCTTCAGCAAGTAACCCATAGTGGGAACTTGAAAATGAGGAGATAAGGCAAAGTATGTAAAAGTTTTTTTTAAGTTGGCATGGGTTTATATGTGTGTGCCAGTGCATGCTCAGGAGTGGTGAAGAACAAAATAAAGAAGGATGAGGAAACAAAGATGCTAATCTAGAACAGTTCTTTTAGGCATTCTTCTTTGGCACTGCATTCTTCTATAAGAAGTATCCCTCACTAACTATATTCTATGCTTGTTTATTCCCCTTTGGAAAAAATCATAAGAACAGGCCTACCAATAAAGTGTAAAATATGAGTAACAGTTATCCTTGCTAAGTATAATAAGTCTTGTAGAGCAATGACAGTGAAACACACTCAGCTATGTGTGCAACCAGCCTATTCCTTGAATCTGGGGAAGAAGCCCCAGTACTTCCTAGCAAAGATCTCCAAACTGTACTCCAAACTCATGGAAGGAAATTCCCTGTAAACCTGCTTGCATTATTTCCTTAGGGGCCAGACCAATCTTGCTGATATACAAGTGAGTGAATACTGTTTTTATGGTAGGTTGACAAATACTTATTGATTGATCACCACATGAGAGTACCATGTGGATACGTCAGTGCACAAACAAAAAGTTACTTCGCTCCTGAAGCTTACAAGAAGTTGAGAAAATAGAGAGTATAGGGCAGTCATATAATTTATCATTTAAAATGAGACACTTTTGGAGTGAAAGGAGGTTCTATGAACAGTCAACCTGGAACAAACTGTCTGGGGCAAACTGAAATGTATATTCAAATACTCTAAAGATAAAGAAATGCATATAATAATTTTACACAAAAAATGACAAAAAGAGTGTACAATCATAACAACTTTACTCTTTTTCATGGGTCTTTTAAAGTTTTGCTTCCCTAGCACTGTATGAAATTTGAGCCAGTCTCATGACTTCTCCTATGTTCTTTTGTCACAAGAACAATTCTCTCCAGTAATTCAAATATCCTCTCCTGTATAATAATTAAAGCTCCCAACTTAATTTCCTTTAAAATAGTGGTTCTCAATTTGGGAAGGGCAGTGGTAAAAAAGGAGAGATATTTTGCCCTCAAAGCCATCAGGGAATATCTGGAGACATTTTTAATTGTCGTAACTAGGGACAGGAGATGCCACAAACATGGTGAGACACCAGGGATGCTGCTGAGCATCCTGTAATGTACAGGAGAGCCTCCTATAAACATGAATCATCTGTTCCAAAATCTCAATAATGTAGAGCTTGAAAAACTCTGCTGCAAGGTGAATGTTCTCTCCTAGCTGGAGCTTAGACCTAAAAATCTGCAAAGGCAACAGGGGAGAAGTAAGATTCTTCTTTCTCCCTTAACTTCATTCCTCCAGCAGTAGTTCCTCATCTTTCAATTTAGATCTAGAGAAATAAGGGACTATGAATCAAGGGCATATTCTTATAGCTGTTAATTATAATCTGGATTTTTTCTTTTTTGGATGCAGTCAACACACACTTGCTGTCAGTTTTAGTGTTGTTGGTTGTGTTGTTTTAAACAACACCAGGGTAATAATGAGCAGTGTACAATGCCTCTCCGGGTCAAAAGACTGGAAAGTATTGATTAAATTTAGAAAAGAGGAAGTTCTTGATGACCTGAGTTAGAACTGTGTAAAGTTGGAACTGGGAGAGTTGTAAGCAAAAGCCAGATTAAAGAATGAACAGTAGACAAATCATAAGACAAGTGTTTCTATAGGCTCATTTTTCTAAACATTTGGCTCATGTTGGCACCGGAGAAGCTGCCTACAGGATAAAATTAGAGAGAAACAGCCTGAAATATATGTCAGTAGAATAAATTATTGGTGTTCTGAGCTTTGCCTTGTGAAGGCTCTCCATTAAAAAGTCAGTATGTTAGCTGAAAAGTCATCATCTGAAAGCCCATTAATATATTTGCAGTGATTAGTTTATCAATTCCTTGGTCAAAGCCTGGGACCAGGACAAGCTCATTGTGAAGTGCATTAAGAGTGTGAGTATATGCATGCAAGCCCAGACATTAGTGGGAGAGCAAGATGTGGAATAAAAAGAAAACTAAAATATGTAACATTAAATATAGTCTAAGATGATTGTGTTGGAGATAGTATAGAGATTCCAAGGACCTGGGGAGAGGGGACAAAAAAAGCTTCTTTGGAGAACACCTGTGGTAGCAAATCCACAAACTTTGACAGATTTTATCCCAGATTCCCTTCATATTATATACAACCCTTCTTGAGAGAAATAAAAGCAGAAGTCCTGGGATTTGCCAGATTCTGTGGCCTATACACCTGGGTTCATATTCCCTGGTAGGCAAGACTGGCTCAGGGTGTGACTGGCCTCTTCCAGGAGTCATCAGAATTATCCATACATGATCAAAACTTTTTACTGACTACCTGAACAAAGACCATTGTCTGCCAGCAGCATCAAGTTCCTAACCCTGCCTGGGGCCTTGGCCACTCAGACACTTAAATGTTGATATCAAATAATCCCACCATACCTCACTCCCCAACCCCTGCCATCCTGCTGCTATAGCATGAGCTATCCTATCCTATGCGGCTTTCCATGTGTGTCAAGGGTAGGAGAGTCTTTATAATATGGATTCCTGAGCCATCATATTTCTGCTATTTCCTGTTTAGTAAGACTGGATTGGAACCAAGTGTCTTAGTCAGCTCCAGTTGCTATAACAAATTACCATACACTGGGTGGCTTAAACAACAGAAATTTATTTTCTCACAATTGTGGAGGCCAGGAAGCCCAAGATCAGGGTGCTGGTCTGTCCATTTCCTGGTAAGGGCTCTCTTTCTGGCTTGCAGGTGGCCACCTTCTTGCTGTCCTCATTCTCACATGGCCTGTTCTAGAGGCATGTGTGCGGAGAGAGATAACTCTCTCTCTTTCTCTTCTTATAAGGACACTAATCCTATCAAATTAGGATTCCAACAATTTAACCTTAATTACCTCCTAAAAACTTTCTCAAAATACAGTCACATTGAAAGTTAGAGCTTCAACATTTGAACTTGGGGGAACAATTCAGTTCATAACATCATGCCCTTGCCCCCATAATTTGTATTCTGATATGCAAAATACATTCATTCCACCCGAAGAGACCCAAAAGTCTTAACTCACTCCAGCATCAATTCTAAAATTTAAAATCCAACGTCTCATCTAAATTTCTAAGTGGATTGGAAGTATGATTCATCCTCATGCACAATTCTGCTCCAGCTATAAATCTGTGAAACCTGATAAGTTATGTGCTTCCAAAAGACAATAGTGGGACAGTCATAGGATAGACATTCCTATTCTAAAAGGAATAAATCAGAAGGAAGAAAGCGCTGACAAGATCCAAGCAAATCCTAAACCTCTCAAGGAAAACTCCATAAAATCTAAAGCCTTGATAGTAATCTTGTTCTTTTGGCTTAATGTTCTGCCTTCTAGACTCACTAAGGTGCTGGCTCAGCCTTCTAGACCCACCAGGACAGCATGTCCTGCTCCTAAGGCTCTGCCAGGTTGAGGTCAAACCCCCATGGTTCCAGGCAACCCTGCCCCCATGACTCAGGTAGAGGCCATCTGGGTTATTAAAGACAAGTCAGTGGCTCTGGTTACCTTTGAATTGCCTTTGGATTCTTCTTCCCTTTTGTTGAAGAATTGACACCTTCCCAGGTGAGTAGCATCAACATCCTGTCCTGTAGAATCTAAGAAGTATTATGGCCTTCCTTCATTTCATTATGTCTCCATTCTCATCACTTGAAACTGGCAGTGTCTCTGTTCATAAAAATCCCATAATTTCTTTAACTAGTGGTAGTCCAGTCACACTCTTGATGTTTTCTTCTGAACAGGCTTTCTCAATTTTTACATTATGGATAGGATAGAATTTTCCAAATCTTTAAGTTTTAATTTTCTTTTGCTTAACAATTTCTTCTTCAATTCACCTCTCTTATTTTGCATTTTACTATAAGCAGTAAGGAGGACCCAAGCCACACTTTCAATACTTTGCTTAGAAAGCTTCTCTGATAAATATTCAATTTCATTACTGGTAAGTTCCACCTTTCAAAAAAAAAACCCACTAGAACAAACCTCAGCCAAGATCTTTGCCACCTTTCTTCCAGGTTCCAATAATTTCTTTTTTCTGTCTGAGATCTCAATGGAATGGCCTGTAAGGTCCATATTTCTATAATTTGTTCATGATTATTTGTGTATTCTCTAAGAACATGGAAGCTTCTCTCCATATTTCCTTTCTTTTCTTGACATTTCACCAGAATCACCTTTAACATCCGTATTTCTAGAATGTACCTCAAAACTCTTCTAGCCTACCATTACCCAGGTCCAAAGCTGCTTTCATATTTTTAAGTATTAGTTACAGCAGTAACCACACTTTTTGGTGCCAAAATCTGTCTTCGTCTGGGCTGTCGTAACAAAATATCATAGCTCGAGTGGCCTACACAGCAGAAATTTATTTTCTCACCATTCTGGAGGCTGGAATTGCAAGACTGGAATGGCAGCATGGTTGGGTTTTGAACATAAGGGCTGTCTTCTAGGCTTGCAGGCAACCACTTTCTTGCTGCATCCTCACATGGCCTTTTCTTAGTGTACACAGGTGTGGAGAAAGAGACAGAGAAAAAGAACCCTTTTCCTCCTCTTATAAAGGCCACCAGTTGTATTGGATTAGAATGAACCTTTATGAGCTCATTTAAACTTATCTCCTACAATCCCTACCTTCCAAAACAGACACATTGGAGGTTAGGAATTCAATGTATGAATTTGAAGAAGAGTGACAATTCAGTCCACAGAACCAAGGAATCTGCATTTTCTGCCAGCATCCAAGATTAGTCTAAGATATGTAGTTTAAGGATTTGACTTTGAGAGGCCCTACTTCAGAACACATTCCCATGCGTCCTTCCTACAATGAATACGAACTGAATTGTAATTGAATGTAGTTCTAAAATACATAATACAATACCATATAAATAACTACTACTGCATGTCAGTGCTGGTAAGAATATTATGCATTACAAGCCGTCATACATATGAGAAAACTGAAGCCTGTGATGCTGAGTAACTAAAGAATGTTTTCCTTGAGTAGTTATTTAGATAACCTTTGAGAAGCATTGAGATGTGGCAAAATTTTTTGAAAGTTACTAAATAAGACAAACATACTTCCAAACATTTACTTAAAGAAACGTGAGATAAAGTTCAGTAGAAACTGTTGCTAGCTAAATGCAAATAGTTGGTTAGTGTGTATAGCAATTATCTCTTATTCAAAGAATTACATATCAAATCCTGCATGCATCACTTCATTTGTGAAGGAAAACAAATTCCCTTAAATCCACCAACAAGTTATCCAACACAAATTATCCAAACATTTTGCCAGTGGGCTAAAAGCCAGCTGACACACTTTCACTCACACCATCCAACCATCCACATTACTCTGTACAATGTGCTGGGCCATTACCACAAATGTTTGTGCCATCTATTAACAATATTATATGTTTTCTTCTTCCCTCTGAATGTGTTACAAAGTCAACCATTTAAAATATGAAAAGATCTTCTCTGTTTTCTGTGTTGTTTTCCAGAAAAGACTGAATTGTGCCTTGGTAGCCTTCAAAACTAAGGAGAATTGCAGGAGGAATGCTGTTTGCAACTGAGCAGCCTAGCCATGATTTGATTCAATGGGTGATGAAGGGTACTTTGAAGCACTTAGCTTGCCTCCATAATGTGGAATCTACGGAAATCTCTAGAAATAAGTATATCTCTATGTAAAGATAAGTAGTTTTTGAAATTTCCATCCAGCTCAAACTGGGCCAAAGATAGTGTTTTTGATTTGCAACAAAAGATCATTTCTGTGGGGGAAAAATTCTCTAGTTCTATGGATTCTTGAAGAAAAAGGAAACTTGAACTGAGGAGTGCCGAGAAAGATCATCTAAATTAATTTACCATTAACTATGAGAGCATGCTTCTCAAAGGGTTATACATATATATCTTTATTATAAATAACTGGAGATGCTTTTGAAAAAAACACAAATTTCAGGACCTTTCTTTTTCAAGACTTAGATTTCAGAATGTTTCACCAAACTCCAAAATCTCAAAAATCAGATCCTGGACTGAAAAATTTTAAATAGCCCTCCAACTGACTTTTATGCACATGAGAACTTTACCCAACTGTTGTGGGGATTGAAGGACATAGAATGAAAGGAATATAAATTAACATCTTATTTCATCATATCATCCATGATTCTGTAGCCCAAGAAAATTCGAGAGAAGTCAATGTAATACATGAACTCCAACAAAAGTAAAAATAATAATGTTTCGTTTAGATCCTATTATCTACCCCAACTTAGATTCTATATTTCTTTTCTTTCTAGCCCCCTGGTGGCTCTTGTTCATCATGTTTCCTTTTCAACCATCAAACGATTCTCCAGGTTGGATCCTAGGTCACTATTAGGCTCCAAATGAGTTGAATATCAACACAGGAAGTTTGTCCTCAGAAGATAAGAGAGAGTCAGTTTCACTGTCTTTCTCCCTCTGTGTACCTACTCTTTCTCGCTCACACATATAGAAGAGAGTAAAGCATAGTGCATCAATTTTCAGTTTTACTTATGACTACAGGCTGGTTGCTACTGGATTGGTGAGTTGCTAAAATAACTAAAAATAACTTGTCAACAGATCAGTATTCCTCTAAGTGGCCTAGTTGCCTTTCAACATTCAACACCTGGCAACACTGAAAAGCTCTTACACACCTTATTTATTCTATTCTAAAATGTACTTTTTTCACATTTTAACATCTCTGAAATCAAAGTGCATCTTACAATTGAAATCATCTTTAAAAATGTGGGGCCTTTTCTGGCAGCTGCAAATGGTGTTATCACTATTTCCCCAATCCTTCTCCCTGTGCGGAAAGTGCTGTTCCTTTTCTCCATCCTTCTCTTTCCAAACCAAAGAGCTCTTGGACTGTAAACTCAGGTGTTTTATGCCAAGCAATCATGTTGCAGAATCCAGTATATGTCTTTGCACCATTGTTTGGCTCTGACATTTGCCAGCTGCAGTAGTAAAACCATTATAGACTCTTTGTTTGAAGTTGGACTTTAAAGAGCTCTTTCAGTGCATATAAAGTGATAACGAAATCTTGGTTGTTACAGTTTTCTTAGTGATACCTAAAATAATGGTGTGTTTTGCATTTAATGACATGTTAGATCTGTTGAAATTTAGACGACAGAGACAAACTTTATAAATGGAAAGTTGAATCTGTGAGATAAGAGGAGCAAGGGATCTTTGGTCCTCCTACGTGGGCTATCCCCCACCCTGCCCACAAAAAGGAAAATGTTTAAGATACTTAAATTTAAATTTTTCATCTTGCTTCTGCTAGTATAATACCTGAGGACTCCCCTAGAAGCCACTGCCACTTCTCACCTAGAGACTGACCTTGCTTTCATTTCTGTGTTATTGTTTCTATGACCACTAATCCAATCATGCCACTTCTGTATTCATCAATGCAGCCCTCACAGAAAAGGAACCATCTGTTTCCACCTGTGTGGCAGCTCTCCTATTACATTCTCCAAATGTTGCCATTGCTGATTTTTTTTTTTTTTTCCAGTTGTCTCTCTTGAGAAAACTGGACACATTTCTTCACAGTTCAGTTGGAGGATATTTTGAGAGCCACCATCCAGAATCACACCAAAACATCTGTCAACTCTGAAAACTAACACACTTTTAAAAATAAAGGTCAGGTCTAATTTTTCAGGAGAAACTACTATAATGGTAGAAGTAATTCCATAGCACTTTGAGATTATTTCATCATAGTCCAACAGAATTAAGGGTTTTGATGTAGTGCAAGACGGTACCCTGTGCAACCACAGTCTGAACAAATCTGGTTTCCAATTCCAGTTCAAAAATTATCTTGGCCACCCCACTTAAGCATCTTCTACACACACAAAAATGGCTCTCCAGGAAATACTTGGATGACCCTTTTTATTGTCCTGATCGATTCCCATTAGACTTTAAAACTGGTATGGCACTGTAGGATGACTACAGTTAATAATAATATATTATATAGTTTCAAATAGCTAAAGGAGGATATTGAATGCTCCCAACACAAAGACATAATAAATGTCTGATATGGTGAATATACTAATTCCCCTAATTTTATCACAACGCATTACATGTATTGAAACATCACTGTGTGTCCCTTAAATGTGTACAATTATTATGTGTGAATTTTAAAACTTTCTTAAAAATAAATAAAAATTCTGTACCAAATACAAAAGAAAAAAATGTAGCTTAAAATTACAAGGAAAAGAAAAGAGATGATGGGGTTGGGTGAGGGACTTGCAGTTTCGAAAGACATGTCACCCATTCACCAGATATGGACTTCAATCAAACAAACACATTGTAAAGTACATTTATGACTTTTATGAATTTATTGGAAATTTTAACAACTACTGAATATTTGATAATATTAAAGAATAACTGCTGATTTTTAAAAAAATACGATAAAGGTCATGTATCTATTTTATCTTAGTATAAGCTCCCTGTCAATTTTGAAAACTCCCAGGAAGAAGACTCTTCTAGCCAGAGAATCTGATTCTAAACGATTTCCTTCTGTCTTCCCAGTAGACCCCTAAGGTCCACAGGCTGATATACCTCCGTGTCTTAGTCAACTCTGGCTGCTATAACAAAATACCATAAACTCGGTGGCTTATAAACAACATTATTATTTTTTTCTCACAGTTCTGAAGACTGGGAAGTCCAAGATCAAGATACTGGAAGATTCAGCATCTGGTCAGGGCTGGCTTCTCAAAGATGATGCCTATGGTTGTGACTGTGTCCTCACATGGTAGAAAAGGAAAGGTAGCTCTTTGGGGCCTCTTTTCCAAGGGCAAAAATCCCATCCATGGAGACACAAACATTCAGACTATACAACTCCTTAAACAAGTATCTCAGCAGTAGATAAGCAGATGGGATCTTGCCCAGCATTTGCTTTTCTGCACTTGTGTATCTTGTAAGCTATGGTTTATGGCTATTCACTTATAATCTCCTCAACATCTGATAAAGTCCTGGTCCCCAGGAACTATAAATACTGCTTGCTGAGCATATTAATAAATGATTATGATTGCCATAAACATAGACTATTAGAGCTAGAAGCAATATTAAATATTATTTAGCACAAAAATCTTATTGAATATCAGAAAAACTGTCAACTCTCTTGATCATGTTCCTAATAAATAGCAGAACCACAAAGACTAAGACTAGGGTCTACTGATAATTATTTGACTCTTTCCATTTTGAACACTATGATTTGGTGCCCTGTCATTCACAATTTTATTAAGATACATCTACATATAAATGAGGTCATTAAAGCAATACATGTATTACTCTTTCATCCTGCAGTAATGAAAGACCAAGATCTAAAAGACCCACGGGTTGTCTCACTCAAACAATCGGAAGCAAATAATTGATTAACTCTTTACAGAACTTCTATTTTTACATTGCTACTGTAACAAAGCAAATACATGATTTTTTATAATGTAAGCTTTGGTCCAAGTAAGAAATAGGCAGGACACAATTTCATCTCTAAATTGAAATTAACATGTATCTTATTTGCCTCACGACTCTAAAGCAAAAGGTTATAATGACCAACTCCAAGATTTCCAGCCAGAAGGAAACCTACAAAGAATGAGATGACAATACCCACATATCGTTCAGTGTCACAGATCCTTATGAGTTTTTCAATAGGATGTGGTAAAAGTAACTCTAGAATGCTGAAGCTAAGTACTAACTTTTATAATAAATGTTTACAGAGCCTCAGTATCAAATTCTAAATATTATCACCATTACTTTATAATTGTAAATAGTACAAATAACAATAGCCACAATTTTCAATCATTGTACAATTTAGAAAGAAAAGAAACACTTTACTACATACAAGAACATTTCCTCCCTGAGGTTCCATGTAGCAAAGAATTAAAATAAAACTGTTGATGGTTAGCTATTCTCTAACTGGCTGCTATTCACATAATAGAAAACCTTCAAAATGCAACTCCACTGTTTCTGCCCCATATTCACCTGATTTCTCCTAAAGGCACCAGTTGAATTTATCTGACAGTAAGTAATGATTTGTGAGGAGGTGGGGGAGGAAGGCAAGACATTATGGTACTAGCATTAAGTCCCAGCCTTCTCCCAAACTGCATAAGGCCCTGATGTCTTTGCAAAATAAAATGTGCAAAGACATATCAGGATCACTCATTTCAGCTCCATTACTGGTAATTGATCACACTGCCCAGAAGAAATCAGTATGCTTGCTTTTCGTGAGCCAGACTGGACAAAGGTCACTATTCACATCTCTCCTTTATAATGAACTAATTATAAAAACAATAGGTATTCGATGAAATGCATGCCCAAGGAAACATGGTTGTCCTTATTCTTTTGAACTTTCAACTGTACAGAGATACAAAACTGACTTTTCTCTGCTAATTCATATTACAACAAAATCTTTTTTGTAACCTTCATTTCAAATTTTCTTCCAAAAATTGATTGCAAAATTGTTCATCTCATTCTCTCCAATATAACAGATGCCCATGCCAAACATTAATAGAAGTGTCCACCCCCTCAAAAGTGTTCTAAGGGAGCCTCCCTCTAATTGGTTTGCATGTCTTGCAAAGAAAATGCCAGCATACGTGTATAAACAGACTGACAGGTTGTCTGATTCCACTGTGACTCTTACAAGTCTCTGTGTTCTGTGAGCTTCCAGAACGTCCTCAGGCAATGCTCATTAGCAAAACACAGCTGATACCTCACCAAAGGTAATTGGTTGGGGGTAGGGTGAGTAGGAAAGGATATATATCCTTTTCTCCTTAGATCCCAAAGTCCAAAAACTATAAAATCCTATATATACTTTAACATTAAAATACCCAGAATCATTAAAACACACACACACACACACACACACATACACACACACACACACACAGCAGAAACTTCTCTCCCCTAAGAAGTTTGTCAATCTGGTTCATACTCCATCAGTGAAAGTTTCAGATCTCATTTCCTGCCTAGAGTCATATCAAAGATTAGAGCCAACACATATTGGCACTATTCAAGGTACTGACTACAGATATTAACCCATAGTCAAGGATGACCTTTTCTGACAGATTTTAATATACTGACTTCTTACAGACTTTACACAGTCTTAATATACTATTACCCTATTCCCAATGGTTGTGATTCATTTAGTTACACCCACTTTAAAATGAATCCAGTATATATTGCAACATGTTCAGAAGTGGCTTATGGCAAAAGGGATTGTATAATTATTCCCTCCCAGCTATTCAGTTTTGCTGACAAAAGATAATAACTGTGTAGACCTATACCCTACATAACCCTAGGGGGCCTTTCAAAGCAACAGATTTTGAAAAAATAAAAAATTTAAAAATTGCTGAAAATGGCAGCAGTCACCACCAAGCACAGAACACTTAAAATACAGCTTGCGTTTTGTCAGGAGGGGTGTGGGGATGAGGTAGAGAAAAAGAAAAATGTATGTGGATTTATATTTGTTCTGCATCTATATGATTAAAAGGATTATTCTGCAGTAATTCTCTGAATTCCTATGTTAATCTCTACAATTGTATTTCCTTTTAAAGAATACATTAAATCATAAAATCTCATCTAGAAAGAGATGGTATATATTAGATTGCTACTTACATAGCTCTGCTCTTCCCTTTTACCCTTCCACACTGTGACTACCAAGGTTACAAACAAGTCCAAATAAATGTTGAGAAATAGGCTAAAAACCTGTCCCGCAAGGCCCCAGAGATAAGTAGAAGACTCATTATTCACAGCTGTTAACTTCTCACTCTGGCTCTCCTTGCCAGGAAGCTTTTATAAGCACTTCATTCTTCTGTACCCTAAAATAATAATCAACTAAAAATAACCTAAGTGATGATATATAAATTATTGGGGACAAATCATCTAAGAGTGGGGGCCTCAGAAGGAGCTCCCTGACCCTATGGAAGAGGTAGTTGGAGAGGAAAAGAAAAGAAAGGGAGGTTTCTTCTACAGCTGAACAGCTATTATAAGGGATATTAAAGATGAATAAAATACGACACAGAAAAAAGAATTTAATCTGTAAACCTCCCATGCAATAAGATAGTACTGACAAGATCGCAGCCCCTCTACTTATCATCACATTCATACATCTCTATACACATTGGTGCCACTGCAATCTCCATTGTGTCTGTGTCTTGGAAGGCACCGCATAATACTGCTTTCTTCCTTATGTGACGCTTCGTCTAATGACCAAGCAGGATGGGTCAGAGTGAAAGATTTTAAGGCAAAGATATCATCTGAGTCCACTTACCATGAATAAAGATGAGAAGTCTCTAATACCACTAAGGGAGAAGTAAAGCTGGCAGAAATCCATCATGTGTTGGAGAAAAGGTGATTTAGAGTTATGCTGACCGTCACTGGCCCAGATAACATTAGCTTATTTTGTTATCTCTAACTTCCTTCAATTTCTCTGCATCTGCAGGATCTCTATAACTATTTCCTCTCTTTATTGCATGACTCTTGTTCTGAAATCATCATTTCTTTATTTTTATGCTTAGGTATTTGTTGAAATGAGGCAGGGCTTAAATTCATGGAGTCATTTAAGACATCAAGTTGAGGAATCTCATAAATATAAACTAAATACATGATTGTCAAATTCTAAGTATATTTATAGCAAATGAGGACAACATATAGCTCTTTGCTTCCTAGCAGCCAATGTGAAACAGGAAATACGACATATTACTTACCATTCATTACGTATCTATACATTATATATGTAATTAAACTATGGGCACCATTTTATGTGCATTCTGGACTGAATGTCTGTATCCTGCCAAAGTTCATATATTGAGATCCTAACCCACAATGTGATAGTATTTGGAGCTAAGACCTTTGGGGGGAAATCAGTTCATGAGGGTAGAACCTTCCTGAATGGGATTATGCCCTTTTAAGAAGAGATAAATCTTGTTCTCTGTCTCTTCCATGTAAGGATACAACCAAAACATCACCTTCTGCAAACCAGGAAGAGTGCCATTACTGACATGGATCTGCCAACACCTTGATCTTGGACTCCTCAGCCTCCAAAACTGTGAAAAATAAAGTTCTATTGTTTACCTACCACCCAGTCTATGACATTTTATTATAGCAGCCCAAAGTAACTGAAACAGGGAAGACAAATCTTTTCCAGCACAGTATTCTAAGATGAATTTATCATGTGCATCTTTATGTAAGGATGACCAAAAATATAAAAATTATGGACAAAGTCTTCTCACAGGCTGCTAATAAAGGTTGCAGAACCTTTATATGGATGTATCTTAATCTAACTCTCAGTGAAGTTAAAAGCATAATGCTAAAGCATGGAGCAAAATCGTTTCTACAAGGTCTGTATATATGGCTATCTGGTGGTCTAGCTTTACCTAGGCTCGGAAATCCAGAAGAATGTATGTTTGGCACCTCGACATTCACATCCAAGAATAGTTCAAATGTGATAAGAGACTGAATACAAGGAAGAATCTCAGAGGGAAAGCTACCAGGCCTCCCCAACTGAGGATAGTGTTGTCAGTAGATCTCTCCTTGGAGAAAAGTAGAGAAAGCCAAGATCAGATGACCACATATATTAAAAAAAAAAAAAAAAAATGTCAGGGTCAAGAAATTACCAACTGGGAAGGGTCTAGACAAGCAAGGTTTGACACTGAGAAGCAAGTTAATGCATCAGCATATAAACAGGAGAAGGAGATCCCAGAAAAAGGACACGAGTGATAGCCAATCCTCTAAATTATTCATTTTATTTAAGCTTTAGGGAACCTCTCTTGATTGACGGTTAAACATAGTAAAATATCTAGATTTTGTTTTTAGTAAAATAAAAAAAGCAATTTAAGACTAAAGTCACAAGGAGTAAATGAATGAATCACACAGGTATTCTGTATGGAAATAACACACCTTTTTCTATAGAGACCAGATATGAAAGTGGGAAGATGATGTTTTCTTTTAAGAATTAGTGTATCCTTTGTATTCTTACCCTGAAATTGAAAAACCACCCAGAAGGTATTTGGAGCATTGTGGTGGTATTTAAAATTAATGTCACAAAACTTCTGCATCAATTTCACAATATGAGCTCTCAGAAGTTATTCAGGGTCATGGACGGTGGTCTCCACAAGGGCTTGGCAGAGAGGATGGATGGGAGTTGAAACCCATTCATGGATCTCTGTTTCAGGATCATGGGTGCCCTGAGGAAGGAGAAACTTTTTTCCTATTGTTACAAACGCTCCAAAAAGATTGTCAGAGGCTCTGGGAGCCACAAAGGAAAAGCCAAATCAGGATTCAGGCAGAGGCAAGGGTTTGGCAGGAAAGAGCAAGTGATCCAATAGGGATGGATACACAAAAGAAAAAATTCCCAGAAGAGCCAGCAGTAGCTGCAGAGCTGCATAGAAAGACATCGTATTGGCGAGCACCATAATTTAGCACCATTCCCACATGAAAACTGAAACTATAAGCAATGAGGGCTGTTACAAGCCCACTGGAGACAGACCTGTCACAATGACTGCTGTATAGAAATATTGAAATTTCAATTCTGATTGTTAATAGTGCATGAGAAATATTGTAGTAGTGACTAATAGCAAATTATAGAAGCCCCTTGACAATACCTGTTTTACTTGTAACCTACAATACCAACTATTAACAGCAATTTTGATAACAACGTGCTAAGAATTAAGAACATTCAAATCTGAAAGAGACAAAGAAGTAACAAAAGTAGTTCATAGAGCGTCTGAAAGCCTGAATAGGCACAGGTGTGATAACTGGAAGTCAATTCTAACTGAAGAAAGAATGGTTGATAACTGCTGGAGATGTCAAGGATATTTCAGAAATGTATACCAAATTCCTTGTGATACACTCCATAAGTACTCAGAACCCGTTTGGTGCTAGACTAATGAAAGTTATAAAAAAGCAAGAAATTATTCAGGAAAAGATACTGTCAGAGAACAGAAAAAAAAAAAAAAAAAAAACTTTAGTTTTCAAAGATTGAATATAGAAATGCTTAGGAGGGCTTTGGAGCAGTCAGATCTTAGTTTAAATTCTGCCTTTGCTCTTTAGTAACATGTATTTTTGAGTAAGTCACTGAACATTTTTTAATAACAACTAAAAAAACAAACAGTGGAACTATCAAGTATCCCTTTACTCTCTTAAAAATTATTGAAGGAGAGGGGGCGGAGCAAGATGGCCAAATAGGAATAGCTCCAGTCTCCAGCTCCCAGCACGAATGACACAGAAGACAGGTGATTTCTGCATTTTCAACTGAGGTACTGGGTTTATTTCACTAGGGAGTGCCGGACAATCGGTGCTAGTCAGCTGTTGCAGCCCGATCAGTGAGAGCTGAAGCAGGGCAAGGCATTGCCTCACCTGGGAAGCGCAAGGGGCAAGGGAATCCCTTTTCCTAGTCAGGGGAACTGAGACACACAACACCTGGAAAATCGGGTTAACTCCCACCCCAATACTGCGCTTTAAGCAAACGGGCACACCAGGAGATTATATCCCACACGCGGCCGGGAGGGTCCCATGCCCACAGAGCCTTCCTCATTGCTAGCACAGCAGTCTGCGATCTAACAGCAAGGAAGCAGCAAGGCTAGGGGAGGGGTGCCCGCCATTGCTGAGGCTTAAGTAGGTAAACAAAGCCCTGGGAAGATCGAACTGGGTGGAGAACACAGCAGCTCAAGGAGGCCTGCCAGTCTCTGTAGACTCCACCTCTGGGGACAGGGCACAGCTAAACAACAACAACAACAACAACAACAAAGCAGCAGAAACCTCTGCAGATGCAAACGACTCTGTCTGACAGCTTTGAAGAGCGCAGTGGATCTCCCAACATGGAGGTTGAGATCTGAGAAAGGACAGACTGCCTGCTCAAGTGGGTCCCTGACCCCTGAGTAGCCTAACTGGGAGACATCCCCCACTAGGAGCAGACTGACACGCCACACCTCACACGGTGGAGTACACCCCTGAGAGGAAGCTTCCAAAGCAAGAATCAGACAGATACACTCGCTGTTCAGCAGTATTCTGTCTTCTGCAGCCTCTGCTGCTGATACCCAGGCAAACAGGGTCTGGAGTGGACCTCAAGCAATCTCCAACAGACCTACAGCTGAGGGTCCTGACTGTTAGAAGGAAAACTAACAAACAAGAAGGACCCCCACACCAAAACCCCATCAGTACGTCACGATCATCAAAGACCAGAGGCAGATAAAACCACAAAGATGGGGAAAAGGCAGGGCAGAAAAGCTGGAAATTCAAAGAATAAGAGTGCATCTGCCCCTCCAAAGGAATGCAGCTCATCACCAGCAATGGATCAAAGCTGGATGGAGAATGACTTTGACGAGATGAGAGAAGAAGGCTTCAGACCATCAAACTTCTCAGAGAAAAGGAGGAATTATGTACCCAGCGCAAAGAAACTAAAAATCTTGAAAAAAGAGTGGAAGAATTGATAACCAGAATAATTAATGCAGAGAAGGTCATAAACGAACTGACAGAGATGAAAACCATGACACGAGAAATACATGACAAATGCATAAGCTTCAGTAACCGACTCAATCAACTGGAAGAAAGAGTATCAGCAATTGAGGATCAAATGAATGAAATGAAGTGAGAAGAGAAACCTAAAGAAAAAAGAAGAAAAAGAAATGAACAAAGCCTGCAAGAAGTATGGGATTATGTAAAAAGACCAAATCTACGTCTGATTGGGGTGCCTGAAAGTGAGGGAAAAAAGGAACCAAGTTGGAAAACACTCTTCAGGATATCATCCAGGAGAACTTCCCCAACCTAGTAGGGCAGGCCAACATTCAAATTCAGGAAATACAGAGAACGCCACAAAGATACTCCTTGAGAAGAGCAATTCCAGGACACGTAATTGCCAGATTCACCAAAGTTGAAATGAAGGAAAAAATCTTAAGGGCAGCCAGAGAGAAAGGTCAGGTTACCCACAAAGGGAAGCCCATCAGACTAACAGTAGATCTCTCGGCAGAAACTCTACAAGCCAGAAGAGAGTGGGGGCCAATATTCAACATTCTTAAAGGGAAGAATTTTAAACCCAGAATTTCATATCCAGCCAAACTAAGTTTCATAAGTGAAGGAGAAATAAAATCCTTTATAGATAAGCAAATGCTTAGACATTTTGTCACCACCAGGCCTGCCTTACAAGAGACCCTGAAGGAAGCTCTAAACATGGAAAGGAACAACCAGTACCAGCCATTGCAAAAACATGCCAAATTGTAAAGACCATCGAGGCTAGGAAGAAACTGCATCAACTAATGAGCAAAATAACCAGTTAATATCATAATGGCAGGATCAAGTTCACACATAACAATATTAACCTTAAATGTAAATGGACTAAATGCTCCAATTAAAAGACGCAGACTGGCAAATTGGATAAACAGTCAAGACCCATCAGTTTGCTGTATTCAGGAGACCCATCTCACATGCAGAGACATACATAGGCTCAAAATAAAGGGATGGAGGAAGATCTACCAAGCAAATGGAGAACAAAAAAAGGCAGGGGTTGCAATCCTAGTCTCTGATAAAACAGACTTTAAACCATCAAAGATCAAAAGAGACAAAGAAGGCCATTACATAATGGTAAAGGGATCAATTCAACAGGAAGAGCTAACTATCCTAAATATATATGCACCCAATACAGGAGCACCCAGGTTCATAAAGCAAGTCCTTAGAGACTTACAAAGGGACTTAGACTCCCATTCAATAATAATGGGAGACTTCAACACCCCACTGTTAACATTAGACAGATCAACGACACAGAAAGTTAACAAGGATATACAGGAATTGAACTCATCTCTGCAGCAAGCAGGCCTAATAGACATCTATAGAACTCTCCACCACAAATCAACAGAATATACATTCTTCTCAGCACCACATCACACTTATTCCAAAATTGACCACATAATTGGAAGTAAAGCACTCTTCAGCAAATGTACAAGAACAGACATTATAACAAATTGTCTCTCAGACCACAGTGCAATCAAACTAGAACTCGGGACTAAGAAACTCAACCAAAACTGCTCAACTACATGGAAACTGAATAACCTGCTCCTGAATGACTACTGGGTACATAATGAAATGAAGGCAGAAATAAACATGTTCTTTGAAACGAATGAGAACAAAGATACAACAAACCAGAATCTCTGGGACACATTTAAAGCAGTGTGTAGAGGGAAATTTATAGCACTAAATGCCCACAAGAGAAAGCAGGAAAGATCTAAAATTGACACTCTAACATCACAATTAAAAGAACAAGAGAAGCAAGAGCAAACACATTCAACAGCTAGCAGAAGGCAAGAAATAACTAGGATCAGAGAAGAACTGAAGGAGATAGAGACACAAAAAACCCTCCAAAAATCAATGAATCCAGGAGGTGGTTTTTTGAAAAGATCAACAAAATTGATAGACCGCTAGCAAGACTAATAAAGAAGAAAAGAGAGAAGAATCAAATAGATGCAATAAAAAATGATAAAGGGGATATCACCACCAACCCCACAGAAATACAAACTACCATCAGAGAATACTATAAACACCTCTACGCAAATCAACTAGAAAATCTAGAAGAAATGGATAATTTCCTGGACTCTTACACTCTCCCAAGACTAAACCAGGAAGAAGCTGAATCCCTGAATAGACCAATAGCAGGCTCTGAAATTGAGGCAATAGTTAATAGCCTACCAACCAAAAAAAGTCCAGGACCAGATGGATTCACAGCTGAATTCTACCAGAGGAACAAGGAGGAGCTGTTACCATTCCTTCTGAAGCTATTCCGATCAATAGAAAAAGAGGGAATCATCCCTAACTCATTTTATGAGGCCAACATCATCCTGATACCAAAGCCTGGCAGAGACACAACCAAAAAAAAGAGAATTTTAGATCAATATCTTTGATGAACCTTGATGCAAAAATCCTCAATAAAATACTGGCAAACCGGATCCAGCAGCACATCAAAAAGCTTATCCACCATGATCAAGTTGGCTTCATCCCTGGAATGTAAGACTGGTTCAACATATGCAAATCAATAAATGTAATCTGGCATATAAACAGAACCAAAGACAAAAACTACATGATTATCTCAATAGATGCAGAAAAGCCCTTTGACAAAATTCAACAGCCCTTCATGCTAAAAACGCTCAATAAATTCGCTATTGATGGAACGTATCTCAAAATAATAAGAGCTATTTATGACAAACCCACAGCCAATATCATACTGAATGGGCAAAAACTGGAAAAATTCCCTTTGAAAACTGGCACAAGACAGGGATGCCCTCTCTCTCCACTCGTATTCAACATAGTGTTGGAAGTTCTGGCTAGGGCAATCAGGCAAGAGAAAGAAATAAAGGGTATTCAGTTAGGAAAAGAAGAAGTCAAATTGTCCCTGTTTGCAGATGACATGATTGTATATTTAGAAAACCCCATTGTCTCAGTCCAAAATCTCCTTAAGCTGATAGGAAACTTCAGCAAAGTCTCAGGATACAAAATTAATGTGCAAAAATCACAAGCATTCTTATACACCAGTAACAGACAAACAGACAGCCAACTCATGAATGAACTTCCATTCACAATTGCATCAAAGAGAATAAAATACCTAGGAATTCAACTTGCAAGGGATGTAAAGGACCTCTTCAAGGAGAACTACAAACCACTGCTCAGTGAAATATAAGAGGACACAAACAAATGGAAGAACATACCATGCTCATGGATAGGAAGAATTAATATCGTGAAAATGGCCATACTGCCCAAGGTTATTTATAGATTAAATGCCATCCCCATCAAGCTACCAATGAGTTTCTTCACAGAATTGGAAAAAACTGCTTTAAAGTTCATATGGAATCAAAAAAGAGCCCACATTACCAAGACAATCCTAAGTCAAAAGAACAAAGCTGGAGGCATCACAATACCTGACTTCAAAGTATACTACAAGGCTACAGTAACCAAAACAGCATGGTACTGGTACCAAAACAGAGATATAGACCAATGGAACAGAACAGAGTCCTCAGAAATAATACCAGACATCTACAGCCATCTGATCTTTGATAAACCTGAGAGAAACAAGAAATGGGGAAAGGATTCCCTATTTCATAAATGGTGCTGGGAAAATTGGTTAGCCATAAGTAGAAAGCTGAAACTGGATCCTTTCTTACTCCTTATACAAAAATTAATTCAAGACAGATTAGAGACTTAAATGTTAGACCTAATACCACAAAAACCCTAGAAGAAAACCTAGGGAATACCATTCAGGACATAGGCATGGGCAAGGACTTCATGTCTAAAACACCAAAAGCAACAGCAGCAAAAGCCAAATTGACAAATGGGATCTAATTAAACTAAAGAGCTTCTGCACAGCAAAAGAAACTACCATCAGAGTGAACAGGCAACCTACAGAATGGGAGAAAATTTTTGCAATCTACTCATCTGAGAAAGGGCTAATATCCAGAACCTACAAAGAACTCAAACAATTTACAAGAAAAAAAACAAACAACCCCATCAAAAAGTGGGCAAAGGATATAAATAGACATTTCTCAAAAGAAGACATGCATACAGCCAACAGACACATGAAAAAATGCTCATCATCACTGGCCATCAGAGAAATGCAAATCAAAACCACAATGAGATACCATCTCACACCAGTTAGAATGGCAATCATTAAAAAATCAGGAAACAACAGGTGCTGGAGAGGATGTGGAGAAATAGGGACACTTTTACACTGTTGGTGGGATTGTAAACTAGTTCAACCATTATGGAAACAGTATGGCGATTCCTCAAGGATCTAGAAGTAGAAGTACCATATGACCCAGCCATCCCATTACTGGGTATATACCCAAAGGATTATAAATCATGCTGCTATAAAGACACATGCACATGTATGTTTATTGCGGCACTATTCACAATAGCAAAGACTTGGTATCAACCCAAATGTCCATCAGTGACAGACTGGATTAAGAAAATGTGGCACATATACACCATGGAATACTATGCAGCCATAAAAAAGGATGAGTTTGAGTCCTTTGTAGGGACATGGATGCAGCTGGAAACCATCATTCTCAGCAAACTATCGCAAGAACAGAAAACCAAACACCACGTGTTCTCACTCATAGGTGGGAACTGAACAATGAGATCACTTGGACTCGGGAAGGGGAACATCACACATGGGCCTATCACGGGGAGGAGGTAGGGGGGAGGGATTGCATTGGGAGTTATACCTGATGTAAATGACGAGTTGATGGGTGCTGATGAGTTAATGGGTGCAGCACACCAACATGGCACAAGTATACATATGTAACATACCTGCACGTTATGCACATGTACTGTATAACTTAAAGTATAATAATAAAAAAAAGGATAATACAACTTACATAAAATGAAACAATGATGAAAATTACATCAGACTTCCCATCAGAAACGATGCAAGCAAGAAGAAAGTGAAGTCAAATATTTAGAGTTGTTGAAAGAAAGAAATATCTTCACTAATATACCATTATATCTGGCAAAATTATCTTTCAAAAGTGAAAGAGAAAGAAAAACAGTCTCATACAAATAAAAACTGAGGAAATTAATCAACAGCAGACTTTCACTGCAAGAAATGTTTTTGAAAAGTAGTTCAGAGAGAAGGAAAGTGATATAGGAAAAAACCTTTTATCTACATAAAGAAATAAAGAGCATTGAAGAAGAAATAAATGAATTGATCAAATAAAAAAATCAAAACAACAACAACAGCAACAACAACAAAACTCATGTTAATAAGTGTGTTTAGCAACTTACAAGTTCCAAGATACAATTTTAACACAAAAATCAATTGCATTTCTGTATACTAAAAATGAACTTGCAAATATCAAAATTAAAATAAAATATCATTTAGAATCATGTCAAAAAAAAATTATTGAAGGAACCAAAGAGTTTCTGCATACATGGGTTGTGTGTACACATATACATATATATATATATACACACACACACACACATAGATGTATATTCGTACACACAACCCATATATATATATGTGTGTGTGTGTGTGTGTGTATGTATATCTCGCTCTGTCAGCCAGGCTGGAGTACAGTGGATGCGATCTCAGCTCACTGCAACCTCTGCCTCCTGGATTCAAGTGATTCTCCTGCTCAGTCTCTCAAGTAGCTGCGACTACAGGCACATGCCACCATGCCCAGCTAATTTTTGTATTTTTAGTAGAGACAGGGTTTTACCATTTTGGCCAGGCTGGTCTTGAACTCCTGACCTCGAGGGATCCATCTGCCTTGGCTTTTCAAAGTGCTGGGATTACAGATGTTTGCCACTGTGCCCAGCCAGTATTCACTATATTAAAAATTTAATAATATGAGAATTCTTTTTTTTTTTTTTTTAGACGGAGTCTCACTCTGTCACCCAGGTTTTAGCGCAGTGGTGCAATCTCAGCTCACTGCAACCTCCACCTCCTGGGTTTGAGTGATTCTCCTGCCTCAGTCTCCTGAGTAGCTGGGACTAAAGGTGCACACTACCATGCCCAGCTAATTTTTGCATTTTTAGTAGAGACGGGGTTTCACCATATTGGCCAGAATGGTCTCCATCTCTTGACTGCATGATCCGCCCACCTCGGCCTCCCAAAATGCTGGGATTACAGGCATGAGCCACTGCACCAACTGAGAATTTAAAAATATATATATATACATATATACACGTATACTCATTGATTCATATAAATATAACAATAAACCTATGACATGTTAACGTATGATATTTTTACATAAAGTATCTATATTCAAAGATAGAATTGTGTCATGTTTATATGTTTACAAATCTCTTTAATGTTGTGAATTAATAGAAGACAACTGAATTCTTATATCTGCTTCTGTGTTCAATCTGTTACAATAGGTTATTCTGGTTGCAGTATATGAGGAAAATCTGGCTACACACAGATATGTCATTGTGGTAAAAAGAAATATTTTAATAGCCTTTTAAGATAATTATGGATGTTCTTCTTTGATACCGAATAAAAATTTGATAGGTGGTAGCGTCTTAAAGGTTAGTTGCAATGTGGAATCTGAAGCCAGATCAGTGAACTTTGTGTGGTCTGCTACATTGAAGTTCACTGGTATGCCTTGCACCTGAAATGGGTCTTTTATCAGTGCAGAAGAAGTGTTTTTGTAAACATCCCACTTTGCCACGTAGAATATTAAAAAGTGATATATTCAAGAGTCATGATTTAATATAATTAGTACTTTTTACTGTTCCTTCAAAGTCATTTGAAAGTGAAACTGGCAATTTATTTTTTTACTATGCGTGTGTGGCAATGAATAATACAATGACTATGAGTACAATTTCGGGCCACTGCCCCTTCACATTTGTGCTAAGATGAATTTAACTCACTACTGTTTTGAGCAATCAGTGCAATTGTCATCACAGTGAAAAGGGTCAATATTAAGGCTTTAGTATTATTATGAAAACAATTTGCCCTCACAGGATACCTGAAAGTGCCTTGTTGACACCAGGTGTCAACAGACCACACTTTAAGAACTGTTGCTTATTAATTGAGAAACACCAAAATTTGAACAGACTACCAGAAAAAAAAAAATCTGAACGCTTGTTCTACACAAAATACTATTTTTTTTAAAAAAAAAGTGATATTGCCCTTACCTCCAAAAACACTATTAGTCAAATTGTGCTGATGAAACAGATGCAAAGGGATAATTTTTAAATGATATATTATAACTGCTATCACACTATATAGATAGAGGCAAAAAACAGAGGCAGGATTCTCCTTCCAGGGACTAAGGATTTAAAAATGAAATTTACCTTTAAAATATTTTACATAATATATTAAGGTGAAATAAAACATGTTCATTATATAAAACTTTAAAAATTATTAAAAAGACAAAAAGAAATTACAATAAGTAGGACCCCAATCAGATTTAACTACAGCTAATAGTTTGACATATTTGATTCTTGTTCTTTTCCATAAATATACACAAATCTTTACTTACAGATTTGTGATCTCATTATATATATGTAGTTCTATGTGCAGTTTTTAACTGGACATTAAGCTATAAAGATTTTCCATATAACTTGAGCAAACCTCAGACATACGAGTTTTAACGACATTATGCTATCCAGATGGATAAATCATAATTCACTTAACCATCCTTCTATACTGTATTTTGAGTAGTATATGGTGTTCTTACAATTTAACATAAACTTAAATCTGTTTCTGCATGTTAGCTTATTTCTCTTCAGGATTTCCCTGAAGTGAAGTCGTTAGGTAAAGGGTAAAAATTTTCAGATTCTTTCCATATAAAGCCAAATTTATTTCAAGGAAGGTTATGCTTATCCAGTTGAAGATGCAAAACAAACATGTCTTCCTCCCCTCTCTCAAGAGTTTCCATTAAAAAGAAACTATTTTTGAAAAAATGAAACCATAACATTTTTGAATGCAGAAGAAAAGGTGCGAACATACTCCATATGAGGAGTATGGAATTTCAGGAATTTCTGACACATGGAAATCAGAAGTAATTTGGTATAGAATAAAACAGGCCATAAAAAACCACAGTTAAAGGAGCTCTGTAGAAACTTCAAGTTCAAAGTGAGTGAGTACAAGTACAGAACGGAGCCAAGATAAGCACATGAGTAGATTAATTAAAGCACTATATTTAGAATGGCTGGACAAGGTATCCCCTTTTCTTCCCCTGCAGATGGAGGCTAGTGACTTTTTTTCCCCTCAAGATGAAGGCCTAAGAACACTTCTCCTGAGAAAATGGGTCATCTCCCAGTGGAGGGTTACAAGTATGAGTGTTGAAGCCCGAGAGAAAGAAGTATAACAGCACTTAAGAGAACATCAAAACTCCATATTATATAGCAAAAAATAATACAACATTGGACTAAGAAATTAAATTCACTAAGATGTTCCACTCTCAAAGAAAAGTCCTCCTGACTTTACACTGGACAGCATTATGGGACAGTTTACTTTTGGCCTGTCAGCACCATTGTGTGGTGCCTCCTGTCAATATGGTGTGCCCTTTACAGTTTTGAAATTAGAATCTGACATTTAAGGGACGTTGGGAAAACAGGCCTATAACACTGAATGATAATCCCAAGCAAGCTATTTATACTAATTAAACTAGTCCTTTATTCATAAATATAAATAGTAAACAAGGATCACCAGATACTGAAGAAATATTAATAGCATGAAAATAAAAAATCAATATAAAGCAATACCCTAATAAATCCAAGTAAAATGGAGTCCAATCAGGCTGAAAAAATAGTTCTTCAAAAATGTTCCACTTAGTATCTTCAGAGAGAGAGAGACAAGAAGATCCCAAGAGGATAAAGAAAGAAGAGCCTTCTACCACAAGTAAAAAATTCAAAGACTCAGAGTGAAGATTTGGAAATTTTAAAACAAAACTATTTAATTTGGGGCCAAATCAATGACTTTTAATGTTGTTTGGCCAATAAACATATTTAACATATGATACATTGTGTATATGAATCTATATATTATACGTATAAAGTTTCACTAAACAATACTTCCCCTTACAGCCATACACTCTCTATGATAATTCTATTTATTTTTAAAAGTATTCATTAAATTTATTTCATGACCCACTGATAGGTTGTGATTCAGAGTTTGTAAACAGTTGATTTAATGGTAGAATAAAACAACTGAAAACGAAGCACGTGGTCTGTAGAATAAAAGTAAAGTCTCACAGAATAAAAAGCAACAAAAACAGATAAGAGTATAAATTTAGGTCACAGATGAAAAATTCAGGAAGTCCAACATCCATGCAGTAGGAACGAAATGGAGAGAAGAAATAATAGAGACAATAAAAGAAAGCAAAACAGACAGACACATACTTTTAAATGGGAATGGTTCAAGTAGGGCTGAGCAAGATAAATAAAATTTAAAAAACAAAATCAGAGACATACGCCTACAAACTTTCTGATGAGCTTTCAGAATTCCAAAATAAAGAATCTTAAAAGCATCTAGAGAGAATAAATCAATTACATACAAACCAACAGGATCCATATGTGTATCTAACATCACACTCCTCATTATCATCAGTTTCTCACTAGCAATATATACACAAAAACATGAAAAAGCAAGATTTTTTTAAATCTTAAAGAAAACACTGAATTTATAATTTTATACCCTGCCAAATTAGGGTAAGAGGCAAATAAAATCATTTTTGCAAATGCAAGCAAATAGGAAATTTAGCACTCAAATATTCCATGTAAAATAAATTACTAGACTAGATTTTCCATCAAAATAAAAAATAACTCCAATAATGATGATGACACAGAGTACAAGAAACACAGGCAGCTGATGGAAAAATAAATACAGAAAAAGGTAAGAAAATGGTAAAGAAATGAGTGAGAATCAATGACAACTTGATGATCGGAAGAGTATCCTTTCAGCAACAAAGTTTGTAGACAAAGAATGTAACTTTTCTATGGGTCCAACTACACTATGCTTTTACCCTGATATATATGTACAGAATTATAATATTTTAATAATGTTTGTTGGTTTTCAGTTTTTAGAATCAATCTACTAGCAATGAACAAAATAACTACAGTTACAGAATTAATTTGAAAAATGCAATAATAATGTAGCATTTTATAAAATGGAGAATGAAAAAGAGGGGGAAAGGTAATGAAGCCTATTAATTCCTTTGCTTTGAGTTGTGCTAAAAAAATTATATGTATGTAGATACACCTACACATAGGCATATATATATATATATGCATATATATATGTAGGTAATAAATCAAGAAATCTAGAAGAATTAGAAAAATAAAAGCTTACAAAGATTGGCAGGAAGTTAGGGTGTTTTAAACCTTTCATTTTTCACAAGTTGGAAGTACTACTTCAAGTTGACAAGCAAAAGTATGAGGGTTTTAAGATTTTAATATTCATCACCAAGACAAAACAAAAACTACTGCTAACAGTGGTTGTCTCCAGCAAGTGAGACTGGAAAGAAGAAAAGTAGAGAATTTTATCTTAATGTTTAACCTTCTCTATTGTTTGATGTTCTTATATGTAGACATATATATAACACACATATATATGTGCTTTTGAAAAAGACTTACCATTTTACCCTATCCTTCCTGAAATTATTTTTTAAAATAGCTTTGTTCAATCTATATGAAGAAAAATTTCATTTTTATTTGAATGGTTCTAAATATCTAAAGTGCCCTTAAATTTCATTTGTAAAATATCTATTTTTGCCATTGGCCACATGAATTTTACTTTTACTGATTTATAAGAATTATTTATATACTAAGACAATCAAAGTTCTGCTTACTTTATTTGTGGCAAACGTATTCACAGATTCCTCATTAAACTTGCAATATTATTTCCAGGGTATCTTTTTTACTTTAAAAAGAGTTGTTCCTTTTACGTATATTCTCAACCTTAGCTTTATATACACAACTGTTACACACCCTGCACTTTCATACATTATATATTGATATCCTCAAGATACCTTTCCTACACTTGAATTTGCATTTTATATGGTAGACAATTAACGGTGAATTTGAATCATTTTATGGATAAAATTCCAGGCCCCTAACAGGCTACCTTGAAAGGTAGAGCAGAATGCAGAAGCCAAGGCTTTTGTGGTAACATTACATTTAGGCAGAATTGCAGTCAAATTCAGAATCCTTTCTCTCTCACCCTGTGTGAGGGTGAAGGGGGGCCTCCCATGGAGCCTCTGGGTGCCTGGGGTCTTCTAGCTGCTTACTCAAGCAGGACCACTGATTATATCACTTTCCTACCATGATTCTCATGTTGTTTCTATCCCATTTTCATTGTGAGCAAGCACTATGATGCCCCCACGCAGTGATGAGCAGCAAGAATGCAACAGGGGAGGAGCCCTCAAATGTCCTGTACGACAGGTGCTGGGGGAAAAGCTCACACAGAACACCAGTTGCCTCAACCTATAATGATAGAGGTAGAGGGCCCACCTTTCCTTCTCTCCTGCTCTGGGCACCAAGCAGGTCCTGGCAAGGAAGTTTAAAGACTGAGAGCTATCTGGCTTCTGCCTGTGTGAAATGAGGGTGCAATCATGAGATAGAAAGAAGAGATGTTGTCTTAATGTGTCCAATCCAAGGGCAAAATGAGAATGACCAGGGAACATAAAGACAACCTCCAAATAATCCTAGAGCTTGTAAAAGCTCGTAAAAGTCCTCTAGATTTCCCTCACCCAAGGCGGGGGGGAATGCAGAAAACATACTGGAATTTTAAAATTGTTTTTCAACTTTCTAAAAATATAAGATACCCCTCCCAAAATAAGCGGACGTACTGGTCTACTTTGGGGCATTTAAATTTCAAATACATTTTTAATAATTATCACCTAATCTAAGCAAGATTTCATCATGCATAATAATGATTTCCCTATTTGGAAATTCTTGCTGAACCTGGGATATAAGTTAAACATTCATTCATATACATGTTCTTCCTAGATTCTTTAAAGTCTTTTTATTTATTTAAATTTTTCTGTTTAATCCATGTGGAATTCATTTTGACATATATTATGCAAATATGCTATCATTCGATTTTTCTTTATATAAACCAGTTTTCACAGTATCATTTATTGAACAATTTATATCCTTCCTGTTCTATTATAGTTATCAAGAATGCTAACTTATTGGTGTATTAATGGGAATATCCCTTTATTAGTAATAAAAGTACTGGAAGATTCTAGACATCTGAAAAGCTAAATGATTTATCAAAATGTCATTGGGTAGAGATGAAATAAGAATGAAAGACGATAAATGTTCTTCAGAATATTTCACCTAGGCCTTGATAAAAGATGAGAAAATAACCTCACAACAAAGCACAACAGACTTTCATAGTAACTGAAATTAAATGTCTCCCCTGATAGAAATCGATGTCGATTATAGTTTTGTATCCTGATAAATTTCCTCAATTTTAGGTATGTCAGTGTTATCATCACCATATTCTATGGTCTCTCTATATAGTCTGTTAATTCGATTAGATTGGAGAATATTTCACTGAGGGCCACTTTAATGAGCACTCTTCATTCAGTTGTTTTCTTTGAATGTACAGGCATGCAATCATATTTTTTTCAAGTAACAGTGTTAATTTCCTTTTCAAAGTGTATATATTTATTTCTATTTCAGAACATATGTTATAAGCTAGAACTTTCAGAACAGTGTTTAAATTATAATAGTGTATGGTAATAATGAGGATCCTCAACTTACCTCAACTATATCTAATAAAAAAGTCATCAAGCCTTTCATTTTTAAAATGTAATTCATTTATTCCAAATTTAATTGTATTTTCTAAAATAATAATGCATATAAATTTTTGTAGCATCATCAGACTTAATGATGTGGTGGTAGGTTAATACAGTTTCTAATGTGTGACTCTCCTTGCTTCTTTATATAACTTTATTAAAGTGTGGTAAATTATTCTGTGAACTGTTTTTTTATGTCAATATTTTATTTCAGATTTTTGCCTTTGTATCAGATGAGTGCTTCCAAGTGTTAAACCAAATTAAATATAGTTTAAAAACCTGTAACAGTGGTGTGTGTGTGTTGCGTTATCTCAGTTAACAGAAAGAACACAGGTTCAGCAGGCCAATCATAATCATCAGTAATCTAAGCCCTTTTTTCTTTGTAATCTAAGGTCTTTTTTTCTTTCTCCTTCATCATTTTTAACCACAAAGACTTCTGTTTCTCTCCCTCTTGCCACCTCATGTTTATTAAATGACTGCAGCCACTCCAGACAACAAGTCCTTGTCTTCTATCTGATCCTTGTATTAGGACACCAATTCCGTTTTCTCTAGCACTCCCCAGTAGAGTTCCCCTTAAGCGCAATTGGCCAGAATTGAGTCAATCAGCCATACCCAAGCTCTAAGGAGGGTTTGGAAGGTGAACTGCTAGAAAAGAGGAACAAGACTGTCATTCTTAGAATGAGAGCAATCATGATTCATCACCTTAAGCTGGGGAGACTGCAGCCAGCACAAACAAAATGAGGATTCACTAAGCAAAGAAGGGGATGTGGTAGACATGGCTCAAAGATCAAATTAATATATCTGCCATCAAATCTATCCTATTTCGTCAGACGTATACTGTTTTTGTAATAAATTTATCATATTCAGTGAGCAAAGTTAATACTGGCTCCCTAAAATGGGATGTGCAATATTCTCAATTTTTCATGCTCTGCAAGGGTATACAGGAGCATCCCTTCTCTAAAAATCTGAAGGAACTCAGGTAAAATCACTTGATTTCAGAAACTTTTATGTGAGGAATAATCTTTTATTTTGTGCTATTCATTAGGATTGTTGTTGTAGCTATCTTTGATTTGTACTAGAGAACGTTTTGAAAATTTGCATGTTTTCATTTCAGAAAGGTTTAATTTCATTTGTTTTCAAATATAATAGTTTGAAGTTTAAATATTAAAAATTTGGAAACATTGCATTTACAATCTGTATACCCTTTCTAATTTTTAACATTAGTTATCTTTTATTCTGAATTTTTAGCATTGTTTTAAAGAATGTCATTAAATTTATTGTTTTCTAGTTTATTGATTTCTGCCTTCAGCTTTGTCTTTTTTACCTAATTTGTTTGCATTGTTTTATTTTTTCTATATTTTTGACTTCAATCTTTAATTAATATAACTTTTAATTTTAATGTTTAATAATGAAAGGACATAAAGCTAAGAGTTTTCCCTTATGTTCTGCTTTGGCTGCATCACTTAACGTACAATACTTCTAGTTTCCATTTTCTAACTTAGGATATGGATTTTTAGTATAGGATATTTTTTTTCCCTGAAAGAAGTCATTAATTTCTAGTCTGTTTGCCTTCCTTAACATTCATTCAATGGAATATTTATGTTAAAGAATGCACTCTGTACAATTTCAGGCGTAAAGGGATTTTGTAAATGAGTGTTTCTCAATCATTTAAAAGAGGGTGAGGTTTTTGAAAGATAGAGAGTTCAATTGTATGTTTATTATTTTAACCAGGCTAATTTTTCCTATTGTGTTATTTTATTTTACTTAGTCTTTTATTGACTAAATAGGATAGCAAATTCTTTCAAAACATTTTTTTTTATCAATTTTGCTTCTAATTCTAACAATGTCTGCCTCATTTTTATTTCTGTTACAACTTCACTGAGACTTTAATGTTCCTTTAAATCAAAGAAAAACAAAATCTTTCTGGAAAATACATTTTTATAAAATTCATATAACCATTTATGTTATTTTTCTGTTTGTGTTTCTCTGGGTATTTCCCCTGTTTTTTCTTTTAAATTTCTCTGTTCTTGAGCAAGTAGGAAACAGTGAGACTTTAATTTGTAACCAAATGTGAAAGTCTTATGTGCTAACAGAGGAGTTTATTCATTTTAATTGGCAGAATTATTATATTTGGTCTTCCATTATACAGTTTTATGCTGTTTTATAATGCTTCCTTGATTTATAACTGTTTATATTTTATATCATCTAGTAATTTGCAAGGTGTGAAGAATATTTAACTCCAATAGTGGTTATGTTTACATTTTTAAACTATAAATACCAAACTGTCAATAACTGCCCCCCCCCAATTGGAAATTTTTTATTCCCTATCATGAAAGATAAGGAAACTAGAACAATTTTACCTCTTCTTATCCTCTACCCTATACTTTCAGATCGTTAGTCAATATAATCTATGGGTTGAATCAATTTTCAACTAAATTGTTTCCACTGTCCATAGTATTTTAAGAATATTAGCTCTTCCACCGAATTTTATCATCAAATTTAACATAATAATTATTATTTAGATTTAAGTCTCTATTTAACTCCACTTTTTCTACTTCTCTTTTAATAAAGATGCCCTCATTTTTATTGTTATATTTTTTAAGACAGGGTCTTACTCTGTCACCAAGGCTAGAGTGCAGTGGCCTGAACACAGCTCACTGCATCCTCAACCTCCTGCGCTCAAGTAGTCCTTCCACCTCAACCTCCCGAGTACTTGGGACCACAGGCACACCACCACCACACCCCGTGAATTTTTTAAAAAATTTTGTAGTGATGGGGGTCGTACCAAGTGGCCCAGGCTAGTCTCAAACTCCTAGGCTAAAGCAATCCTACCACCTCAGCCTCCCAAGTGTTGGAACTGCAGGTGTGAGCCAACACACCTGGCTCATTTCTGTATTTTTAACATTTCAACTTTTGGTCATCTCAGTTGGGAGTCTCCTTATTTTTTTTTCTAAAAAGCTACTGTAATTTGTCTTTTCAATTCAAAAATTTTACTAGTTAATAGCAAGATACACATCTTTTCAACATTTTGTGAATTGTATTGAGTCCCATCCAAACTAATTTTCTTATTTTTTCACTTTACCAGTTATCACTAATTGCTCCCAATATTCTGGGAATAGAATGATTTTAAGTCTTGGCATTTAATGTTATGAGTTGTTCCACCACCCGCTCCCCCCTCCCCCCCATCCTAGTGAAAATTTTAATGGGAACTTAAGGGCTGCTCACAATATGCCATTTTATCCTGGAACTTGAATATTTGTTGGTTATTTGACAACTGATCCTGATGCTAAACATTTACTTTTTGGTTCAAAAATAATTATCAGAAAAGAGAAGAAAGTAGCACAGAAAGCAAATAAGAAATAGCAAAGAAAGAAAACCAAACCTTATTGAATTTGCATGGCAGTTCATCTGTTTATAAATAAGATCGTAAATAGAGAACATGAATATGGTGAGCATGGTTAGGAAGGAAACTTGTAAAGTTACCAGTTTGTTGGCCAAGAAAATGTTTGAGCTCAATAACGCGAACTGAAGTTTCTAAGACACAATAACCCATTTTCAATTCTTACCCACTAAGTCCAAATTCCAACCCCATTCTTTCAAAGCTTTGTTTAGTGAGTGTGCTTACAAAAGCATGTACAACTTGCTGTATCCTTACTTCAGAAGTTAACTCAAACTCATCTGGTCACTAACAGAAGAAACTCAATGGTCTTACGGTCTCTTATGGTCTGATAGAGCATAAGTCTGCTGGTTGCCAGTGTCTAATATATTTTCCTAAACTGTGTGGATAATGAGATAAGATATTCAGGGGAATTAAATGTTAATTATGTATACGGGTTGGTAAATATGCTCAGTGATTTGAACTGATTCATTATATGAGCTTAAATTATTATTACCACAGTGAATGTCAACCATTCATGATACATTATCTTCATCACAAAGTATCAACAACCAAGTTCAACCATGTGCTCCCCCAAAATTAATGACTACTATAGAATTTTCTCAATTTGCTCTGAAATAATCCAGAAAAGTTCTTCTGACACTGTAAACATTCCCCAAAATAAATCTGCCCAGCTTCTCTTCTATCTAAATAACTCAAGAGGAATTTCAGATAATAATAAAGAATTTGAGCTTAGTAACTATAAGTATTGCTGGGCACGGTGGCTCATGCCTATAATCCCAGCACTTTGGGAGGCCAAGGGGGGTGGATCACGAGGTCAAGAGATTGAGATCATCCTAGCCAACATGGTGAAACCCCATCTCTACTAAAATACAAAAAATTAGCCGGGCTTGGTGATGAGCACCTGTAGTCCCAACTGCTCAGGAGGCTGAGGCAGGGGAATCTCTTGAACCTGGGAGGCAGAGGTTGCAGCGAGCCGAGATCGTGCCACTGCACTCCAGCCTGGTGACAGAGCAAGACTCTGTCAAAAAAAAAAAAAAAAAAAAAAAAAAAGGATTTATTCAAGGTCACACAGCAAATAAGAGGCAAAGATAAAATCCAAAATAAATGTAACTGATACCAAAACCTATTTTCTTTCTGTTGTGATTTTGACCACCTCTTCTATGTAAATAATAATATCAACCATTTATTGAGTATTCACTATACTTTATGTACTTCTCAAAACAAACATTCCAGATAGGTTTTATTCTTCCAAGTTGCAGAGAGGAAATTGAGGCTCAGAGAATGTTAAATGTGTTGTATTAGTGCTTTATGAGAGAATGAAAAATGTACATCACTTCAAATCACTACATCTGTGGGCCCAGGCAACAAGCATGAAATCTGTCTTGAAATATCTTTGAAGAACAGCATGATTGTTTTGGACAGTTTGGGATATTAAAAAATCAAGTCAGAATTCCTATTTTAAAAGGCAAAAAAAAAAACAAAGACAGCTCTCCCAGTAACTGGGACTAAGCCAGGATGGACACAAGAAGATGCATACTTGAATTATTCTCGTGTAGCTCGCTCGTTTGGAAGTCAGAGTAGGAACCAGAAACGCATCAGCACTTCCCACTTATAAATACTGTAAATCATTCCTCTCTATGGCTGTCTTCTCAGCTGCCCTCAGCATTTTGGGAAGGGGAAGGTCCCAATGAGCCAGTTATCATTTTGCTCAGGGCTAAGGGTGAGCTCTTTATAGCCCTATCTACTTGTCCACTGGCTGTGATGTGTGTCAACTTTGCTCATGTGAAACATAGACTCTCATGATTCAATTAAAGAGTAGCACCTTAAAAAGAAGATACGATTAAGTCCATACTACTACAAGAAATGAGTCAGTGAGAAATTCCCACATCTTTTACTGGATATAAGAAAAAATAACAATGTTAACCTAACTAAGGGGTAAAATATGTTTTGTTTTTCTAAAAAATATATGTCCTAAGTTACATATTTGCAGTTTAATTGGAAATGCACTTGTGGGGTATTGATTATTTAATCTGTATATGTAAGTAATTTAGTCCTATATTCTCTAAGCATGTTTTTGGTTAATTAGATTTGAGGTCAGCATTACTCAAATACCTGTTTACCTCCAAATTACCAGAACTGATTTCAGCTGATCTAGTTGGATTAAAAAGAATCCCTTTCATTTTAGCTGGTTGCAGAAGAACATCATTGTTTTCTCAAAGATTCTATCCTATACATCTATTAAATTTATGTTGTGTTCAGTCTTATTCTCAAATATGTCACATGCTCCACCAACTCTGAGATCTCATCAAAAAAGCCACATAATCCATGACACTGCCACCGCCAATATGCAGATGCAACAGCTACATCTGTCATATTCTAAGGGCACAAACTCTGTCTTAAACCCTTTTAATGATGGGAGCACTTTAAGATAAATAACAATTAATACAATATCAAATATCTGGATTTCTCAGCTGGCACCCGAACTTCCTGATTTTGTGACATTGGGTTGGTATCTTAGCCTCTCAATTCCGTGATAGAAATGAAAAATGTATAAACCAGTACTTGCCTACCACAGAGAGTTGCTGTGGTGGTCAAAAGACACCACGTAAAGCAAATGTACAGATGTAATCAGTACACTAGTTACGGTATGTAAAAATTGGAACCAATCTAAATCTATTCAAATAAGAGGTGAATGGTCTTCTAAATGTTATTAACATTCATATTATGAATTATATTTATTAAGACACTGTCATTAAATTGAATATGTTATGACATAATTTTTAAAAAGCTATAATACTTCTGATTAAGTTAAAAATACATTTTTTAAATCCTGACAGAAAACACCTCATAATGTTAACAGTAGCAATCACTGGATAGTAAAATAATTGCTGAGTTAAAAAATAATAATTTTCTTTATTTTATTGTTCTAAAATACATTTTTATAATAGTAACAGCATTTAAATTATGTGTAAAATACTCTGTATACCATAATATGCCACTAACATATATGTCAATTAATATAACTATTGGAACAAATATAAAGGAAACATAACAAATTTATTTTCTGTTAATTTATCAATTTATCTCATGTCCAAATATAAGTTTGAATTTCTTAACAACCTAGACGAAAAAAGTGCCAATATTCTACTATTGCAATTCAAGGTATCAAAACATTAATATATATCAAGCGTAAAATATAAAACAAAGGTCTAGTTCACTTAATGAAGTCAAATGTTAGCATATAATTCTGTTGACAAAATGACTATTCAAAATAAAAGCTAACTGAACATGGCAGTCATGATTATCCAGTACTATTTGTTAGAATTTTATTTTCTTAAAGAAAATATTTTATACTGCAAAAAAAATCTCCATTAACTGATCATTAGTATTTTAAAGTTTTAAATATAATATACATTCACTAAAAAATTAGTAATAACTCAAGGCTATATGATGATTGCAAATGATTTAATATATTGAGTTGTGGAATATTTCTGCAGAAGATGTGTATCAAATATATTGGTTAAACAGATGAATAATTTAGAAACTAAGAGAATGCTCAAATTTAATGTATTTCCAATATTTGCTCAGTGAGCTATTATTCACAATGGGAGTCAGATAATAAAAGCATGGGAGGTAATTCTTGAACTCTAAAAATTTTGATTTATAGTATTCACATGATTACAGTCTAATTTTCCTATTATAAATATTTAAAATGTCATAGCTACATAGGGTAAATTTTGAAACTATTATATTCTATTAAGGCATCAAAAATTATCTGTGTATGTGTATATATGTGTATCTGCACATATTTGGTTTTTGTAAATAAAATGAAACATGTTCCAAATGTTCTATTCCATTAGTCAAATTGAGATAAGAAAGTCTAAACAACTCTGAGATATATTTTGATTCCTCTTCACCATTAAGGAATGTGAGTCTTGTTGAAAATCATAAACCCAGTAAATGGCAGTTTGCCTGAAGTCAGAGCCAACTCACTTTCTACTATATCATATAACTTTTACAATTACCACAAAAAAAAAGATAATCACTTTCAGAATATCCTTACTCCCTCTGCAAAAAGGGACTCTCTCATGGGAAATAAAATAATAAATTACTATCAACAATTCTGAAATAAGTATTTTTCCACATTTTAACATCTCTAATGTTGAGACGTATCTAAAAATTGATGATACATTTAACCACCAAGGGCATCTTATATCAGCAATTAAGCTATCTGTAGTAAAAGACTAATATCTGTATGTTTGTTTACCCTGATTCTTGAGTAGCTCTATCCTGTTCAATAAGAGTTTACTGATCATGTATGTGGAGTTTTGAGAAAGGCAAATTGCTGTCAATCCCTCTAAACACTTCCTCTCAAATTCTTTTGATAATGGTTCTAAGTATCTGTGAACCACACTTTCAGTAGCACTGTCAGAGTGAATGAAATATTGTAATAACATTTATTGCATATAATTTTGAATCCCTTTTCATCAATATTTTATTATATATAATTCTGAATCATGATTAACCAATATATTTTCTTAAAGTGGGCCAAGCCATAAAATTGAATATTTCACTTTCTTTGCCAGAAAGAAATTAAACGGCTAAGGGCAGGATCAAGAGGAAGGAGAAAAGGGATTGTATTAATCCATCCACTGGAAACATGATTCATGAATAATCAAGAATTAGCTAGGTCAGTCAAATTAAGTATTTCTTGTTTCTGAGTACAGTCATTTGGTATCTCCTGTTATTCTGGCTTACTCTGGTCCTTGAGTTACTTTGTCACTGGTGGAAAACTTGCTCCTCTTTTATAGTAAAGCGTATGTGTGATAAACGATTTGGTCACCCCCTAAAAATAAATTGTAACTGATGTTTTAAACCTAATGGTAAAACTGAATAACTAAAGGCATGAAAAAAAAAATGCTCTATTTCATTTGGTGCTAAACAACCCAATTAAAAAAAAAAAAAGATTCTGCAAGTAAAAAATGAAATATGATAAATCAGATAGGAAATGTATTTATGAATAAGGAGAGAAGTGGATTAATACCATTAGCCTAAGTAAAACCCAGGCCTGGCTTATCCATTATAAGAACTTCAGGGTAAATTATTATTCTTCTATCACACATTTTTACTATGACAACTTCTTCCAAATAGTGTGTTTTTAAAATTCCTTTATGTTAGAAGAGTCTCAAAATACAGTGCAGGTACTCTCTACTGAAATAGTTCAGGGCTCAAAAACTGGTGTGAATGGAGATTTAACTGCTTTCTCAAAGGAATCTTCATCTTCACTGCTGTAACCTCTAGGTACTCTGTAGATGCCCAATCCATATTTGTTTACTTCAGAATGAATGACAAACGAAGTCACCTTCAAGGAAGGAAAAGAGCACACTATATCCTGATTGCTTCATTTCTATACAAGTTAGGCTTGCATCGATCACAACAAAATAAAATAATTCACCCCTTCCAATCCAGGTAGGTGAAACAAGAAAGGGGAGATGAAAATGCAATCCTGGCAACTTGATCAAAACAAAGATGTGTTTTCCTATAGCATGTCTCCCATCACATGAGGCTCCAAGGTTGAGTAATAAACTCTTCTATCTATTAGAGAAGACATGAATTGATTGACCTGGCTGGCTAGAAGGAATCCTAGCTAGAGCCACAATCTAGTTTAACTCACAGTTAGGAATGTGCTCTGGAGCCTCATTATTTAATTAAGAGTAGAAATTACAACAGCACTAAATGCAACGAAGCAGCACAATTTGCAAGGGCTCTGAATTTATGGTTTCCATTAATTAACAAAAAGTAGTGTAGGCAAGTGAAATCAAGTGATCTGCTCAGCTATTAAAATTTTGAAAGTTAATTAATATAACAGCACAGATCATTGAACTTAGAAATTATGAGTAACATAGAGAATTTTAAAGAGTATCATGATGTTTTATAATTACAAGATACTCCTCTGCTCCTTCAAATTGTATTCTTTTGAAGCTTGGTTCCTTAACTCAATTCACGATCAGATATGGCTAAATGCATATGAAGAAAAAACAATTAGAAAATTTGCAAATTCAATTCTGCAAACGCTTCTAATAAATGATTTGCTTATTTACTTAATTAGTTGTGATTATTACAAACCATTAGTGGCCATTAATACATAAAACTATTTGCATTTCACTAGTGTGTTTGAATTTCAGACTTCTCAAATTTCTCTCAAGGGAAAGAAACCAAGCAACTTTTCCTATGACCATAGCTTAAAACACAGTTGGGCACATTCTCATTTATCCTCTGGAATTGAGGTAAAACATCAGGAGAATTGGAGGCAGTGCAAATTGCCACCACTGCCATTATGTAATTTCTGCATAACCTGTGCTCCTCATTGGGTTTCTCTTTAACAGCTCTAGAGCACTGAGGAATATTATTCTTCTTCATCTAAGTGAAGAGCTGTGTAAATAAAAGTCAAGTCTTGCCATTCACATCCAAATTTAAACGTGTTAAAAATAGATACGTGTTGTAACTTGGATTGCATTTTCTCTGATGTCTTTATAGGTTCCTATTACAGCTCAGCACGTTTTAAATTACAGAGAAAAAATTGGCACTTACAGTTAGGGCATCAATGATCTAAAATAAAAAATATCTGTATAAGCACAGATTCATATTTACTTCACAATTAGAATAATTATCATCTACTGGGTCCCTAAAATGTGCCTGATAATTTACTAGTGCTTTACATAGATTATCTTGTCATTGCTGAAAAGAATCTTGAAAGGTAAGTTCTCATTTTATAAAAATGGAAGCTGTTATGGACTGAATTGTGTCCCCCTCAAATTTACTTATTGAAGTCTTAATCTTCAGTATTTTAGACTAAGTATTTTTAATTACTATTTGCAGACAGGACCTTTAGAGAGATAATTAAGGCTAAACAAGATTATAAGGGTGAGCTCTAATCTGATTGCTCTGGAAAAAAAAAAAAAAAAAAGAGAGAGATCAGGACATAGACAACACACAGATCAGGGAGGACCACATGAGGATACAGTGAGAGTACGGCCATCTGCAAAGTAAAGGGAGAGGCCTCAGCAAAAATCAAAACTGCCAACGCCTCCATCTTGGAATTGCAGTCTCCACAACTGTGACACAATAAATTCCTGTTGTTTAAGCCAGCCGGTTCATGGCATTTCATTATACCAACAAAATTCCCAGCAAACCAATACCAAAACAATGATGTTGAGACAGCAACTCTTAATTCTTATAGCTGAGTATTTCACTTACTCTGTCTTACCAACATTACTAATGTATAAAATATCTAAAACATGGGTGAGAAATATGTAAATTCATGCCTCTCTGCTCAAAGAAAAAGTTATTTTCACCACTCCAGTGATTTAAAAAAAAAAGTTGTGAAGACACACTTACATAAAATAAGAATAGTACAACATAAAAATAATCCTATTTTGAACAAAATATGAGTGAAGATCAGGGACCCATTGCCCTACCCACTGGGCCACTGACACCTGACACCTCACACTGCCCTTTCTCTGCCCTGGTAGCTAAAGAAGGACTCAGCTGAGAAATCACTGCAGTAGACAGCGCTACTGCTCTTAAAGAAGTTTATCCACTTCAAGATTTGGGCTTTTGAATATTAAAAACTTCTTCCAACAACATATATTTTCATCCCAACCAGTAAAAATATAAGTAGAATCTCATCAGTAGACCCAACTTTCTAAGAGTGAGAGCTGCCCAAAGTTATAATACACTCCTGTGAAGGAGGTAAGTTTCCTATTCAAGCATAGGTCGGATGATGGATCACCCAACAAGGTGGTTCACTTAAAATCTCATCTGTGCTAGCATTTAAAAACTGCTTTGTGGAATTCTATGGTCTTACAGAGCCACTTGCAAACATGAAAAAGGGGTCAATGGAGAGTACAGTTGCTGATTACTAAGCAACATTGATTATGCATCTTTATGCATTTTACTTGTAGCTAAAATTGTATGTTTGGGAGATAATTCCTAAGAGCTGGCAAAGGGCAGCAGAAAACAATTCGCATTTTTAACAGCTTTATTGAGGTAAAACTGGTATACAGGAAACCACAGAATATTTGTAGTGTACAATTTGATAAGTTTTGACATATGCACATGCCCATGAAACCGCCACCAAAATCAACATAATGAATATATTCATTATCCCAAATAGTCTCCTAGGGACCCTTCCTAATTTTGACCTCCAGCCCTTATCAGCCTCCCCACCTTGCCACCCCATAAGCACCACCAAACAAAAACTGACCTATTTCCTGTGACTCAATATTTATTTACATTTCCTATAATTCTGTAAAAATGGAATTATTCACTATGTATTTTGTCTGGCTTTTTGAGATAACTGTTTTGAGACTCATCCATGTTGTGTGTATACACAGTATACTCCTTTATTGCTGAGTAGTATTTCATTGTATGGAGATATCACAGATTGTTTATCAGTTCACTTGTTCATGAACATTAGGGTTTGTTTTTTGTTTTTGTTTTTTTTCCCCCAGTTACAGCTATTACAAATAAAGCTGCTATGAACATTCATGTACAAATCTTTGTACAAACGTATGCTTCCATTTCTCCTGGGTGTTTACCCGGGAGAGAAATGGCAGAGCAACGTAAGTGTGTGCTTCAATTTCTAAGAAACTGCCAAACTGTTTGCAAAGTAGTTTTACCATTTTACATTTCTACAAGCAGAGTATGAAAGTTCTACTCTCTCTACATTTTTGCCAATATGATCAGTTTTTCAAATTGTAGACATTCCAGTAGATGTGTAGCTATATTCCCTTAGTGTTTTAACTTGCATTTCTCCAAAGTCTTAAAATGTTGAGCACCTTTTCACATGCTTATTTGACATCTAAGTATCTTCTTCAGTGTTATGCCTATTTTTTTTTATTGACACATAATGATTGTATATATTTATGTGTTACATATATTCTGATACCTATATACAACTTGTAATGATCAAATCAGAGTAATTGGGATATCACCTCAAACATTTATCATTTCTTCATGTTGGGAACATTCCAAATCTTCTGACTATTTGGAAATATACAATAAGTTATTTTTAAGTAGTCCTCCTACTGTGCTATTGAACACCACTAGACCTTACTCCTTCTATTTAACTGTATTGTCATACCCAAAAACCAACCTCTTTTCATCCTCTATTTCCCGCTACTCTTCCCAAGTCTAGTAACCACAATTCTACTGTCCACCTCAATATGATCCACATTTTTAGCTCCCACATATCAGCGAGAACATGTGATATTTGCTTTTCTATGCCTGGTTTATTTCACTTAAAGTAATGTCCCCTAAGCTCATCCATGCTCCTGCAAATGACAGGATTTCATTATTTTTTAATTTTTGTCAATTTTTGAAATTGAGTTATTTTCTTATTGAATTCTCATGGTTCTTCATGTGTCCAGAATACATATCCTTTATCAGATATATGCTTTGTAAAATTCTCCCATTTTGTAGCTTGTTTTTATTCCCTTAACAGTATTTCCAAGAGCAGAAATTTTTAATTTGGGCCAAGTTTAATTTATCAATTTAGTTTAAGGATTGTTACTTTTGATATCACATGTAAGAAATCTTTGCCTAGCCCAATATCACAAAGATTCTTTTATGTTACCTTCAAAAAACTTTCATAGTTTTTGTTTTACATTTAGATCTATGATCTGTTTTAAATTATATATTTTCTGTTGCATTCCTTTTTGCTGCTTATGGACACCCAATAATTTTAGCACCATTTGTTGAAAAACAACAGCAGAACTACCCACTGAATTGACTTTGCAGCTTTGTAGAAATTCAGCAGTCTATGTGTATATGAGTAGGTCTATTTCTGGACTCTCTTCTTCTGTTCCATTGATATATTTATCTATCGTTATGCCAATACCATACTTTCTTGATTATTATAGATTTGTAAGCTTTGATATCAGGTAATGATAGTGCTCTAATGTGTCTCCTACTGCAAAGTTGTTTTGACTATTCTGGGTCTTATACATTTCCACATGATTTTTAAAATAAGTTAATCAATTTCTACCAAAAAATTGCCTGCTAGGTTTTTGAGTAGGACTATATTAAATCTACAATTTGGGGGAAAATGGTTTTTAACAATATTGTGTCTTCTAACCCATGAACCAGAAAGGGCTTTCTTTCTGTCAGCAGTGTTTTGCAATTTTCAGCATACAGTTCTTTCAAACCTTTTATCAGATTTATCCCAAACTATTCCATATCTTTTCTTTCTATTGTAAATGATATTGCTTTGTTAGTTTAAATACTATTTGTTGCTAGTATATAAAAATATAATTTTTAATATTTGTCTTATGTCTTGCCAACATACTAAATTTATTAGTTCCAGTATCTTTTTTACAGATTTTATCAGATTTTTGACAATCAGCCATCTGCAAATAAAGACAGTTTTACTTCTTTTCCAATCAAAACAACTTTAATTTCTTTTTCTTGCCTTATTTTACTTGCCAGAACCTCTGTACAACGTTTAATAGAAGTAGTGAGAGTATACATTCTTCTCCTGTTCCTCGTGATACTAGGAAAAATTCAGTATTTTCACCATTAATTATGGTATTAGCTATACGGATTTTTTTGTAGATGCCCTGTATCAACTTGAGGAGCTTCTCTTCTATTCCTACTTAGCTCAGAGTTTCTGTCAAAAGGAATACTAGTGGATAAAGAAACTGTGGTGGGTGTGTGGGTGTATGATGGAATACTACTCAGCCATAAAAAATGAATGAATTGACAGCATTAGCAGCGACCTGGATGAGACTGGAGACTATTATTCTAAGTGAAGTAACTCAAGAATGGAAAACCTAATGTCATATGTTCTCATTGATATGTGGGAGATAAGCTATAAGGATGAAAAGGCTAAGAATGATAAAATGGACTTTGGGTACTTGGGGGGAAAAATGCAAGTGGAGTGAGGGATAAAAGACTACAAATAGGGCGGAGCAAGATGGCCGAATAGGAACAGCTTCAGTCTCCATCTCCCAGCGCGAGCGACACAGAAGACCGGCGATTTCTGCATTTTCAACTGAGGTACTGGGGTCATCTCACTCGGGAGTGCCGGACAATCGGTGCTGGTCAGCTGCTGCAGCCCGACCAGCGAGAGCTGAAGCAGGGCGAGGCATCGCCTCACCTGGGAAGCGCGAGGGGGAAGGGAGTCCCTTTTCCTAGCCAGGGGAACTGAGACACACAACACCTGGAAAATCGGGTAACTCCCACCCCAATACTGCGCTGTAACACCGGCACACCGGAGATTGTATCCCACACCTGGCCGGGAGGGTCCCACGCCCACGGAGCCTCTCTCCTTGCTAACACAGCAGTCTGCGGCAATCTAACCGCAAGGCAGCAGCGAGGCTGGGGGAGGGGCGCCCGCCATCGCTGAGGCTTAAGTAGGTAACTAAAGCCGCTGGGAAGCTGGAACTGGGTGGAGCTCACAGCAGCTCAAGGAAACCTGCCTGTCTCTGTAGACTGCGCCTCTGGGGACAGGGCTCAGCTAAAGGAGTAGAAGCCTGTGAAACGCGAACGACTCTGTCTGACAGCTTTGAAGAGAGCAGTGGATCTCCCAACACGGAGGTTGAGATCTGAGAAGGGGCAGTCTGCCTGCTCAAGTGGGTCACTGACCCCTGAGTAGCCTAACTGGGAGACATCCCCCACTAGGGGCAGTCTGACACCCCACACCTCACAGGGTGGAGTACACCCCTGAGAGGAAGCTTCCAAAGCAAGAATCAGACAGGTGCACTCGCTGTTCAGCAATATTCTATCTTCTGCAACCTCTGCTGCTGATACCCAGGCAAACAGGGTCTGGAGTGGACCTCAAGCAATCTCCAACAGACCTATAGCTGAGGGTCCTGACAGTCAGAAGGAAAACTATCAAACAGGAAGGACACCTATATCAAAACCCCATCAGTACGTCACCATCATCAAAGACCAGTAACAGATAAAACCACAAAGATGGGGAAAAAGCAGGGCAGAAAAGCTGGAAATTCAAAAAATAAGAGCGCATCTCCTCCTGCAAAGGAGCACAGCCCATCGCCAGCAACGGATCAAAGCTGGTCACAGAATGATTTTGATGAGATGAGAGAAGAAGGCTTCAGTCCATCAAACCTCTCAGAGCTAAAGGAGGAATTACGTACCCAGCGCAAAGAAACTAAAAATCTTGAAAAAAAAGTGGAAGAATTGACAGCTAGACTAATTAATGCAGAGAAGGTCATAAACGAAATGACAGAGGTGAAAACCATGACACGAGAAATACGTGACAAATGCACAAGCTTCAGTAACCGACTCGATCAACTGGAAGAAAGAGTATCAGCGATTGAGGATCAAATGAATGAAATGAAGCGAGAAGAGAAACCAAAAGAAAAAAGAAGAAAAAGAAATGAACAAAGCCTGCAAGAAGTATGGGATTATGT